>NW_026131428.1:20000-32296 GCF_903995435.1 Acomys russatus | reverse complement strand
TGTTTTTTTGCGTGTTTTGCTGGATAGAAAGAAAACATTAACCCAAAGAAAACACAGGGAACAAATACTACCAGTCAAACAAATTAAAAAGAGGGGGAATGCAGATGCAGACGCAGATGTGCCACACACACACACACACACACACACACACACACACACACACACCACCACCACCACCGCCACCAACACCGATGACGACGACGACAACCACAAGCAAATAACAAGAATCAACAGATACTCATCATTGATCTCTCTCAACTTCAATGGTCTAAATTCCCACGTCAGGGGATACAGAATGACACAGTGGATGCAAAAACAAAACAAAACAAAAAAAACAAAAAATACAAAACAACAACAACAACAAAAACAGGATCTATCCCTTCTGCTGCAGATAAAAGAAATACACCATAACATCAAGAGTAGATATCACCTCAGGGTAAAAACAAGGTAAATGGGCCTAAGAAGCAAGCTGGGGTAGCCATGCCATTTTAATACCTGACTAAAACAGACTTCAAAACAAAACTAATTGAAAGGGATAGGGAGGGACATTAGATACTCATCAAAGAAAAAAAAATAATACACCAAATGCATTGCAATTCCTAACATCTATACCCCAAGGACACCCAAGTTCATAAAAGAAACACTACTACACAGCTTAAATCACATTTGATCATCATACACCGCCCATGGGAGACTTAAATACCCTACTCTCCCCAGTGTACAAGTCATCTAGAAAAATCTAAACCTAGAAATCATGGAGCTAACAGATAATATAAAACAAACATTTATAAAACATTTCACCCAAACACTAAAGAACATACCTGCTCATCAGCACCTCATGGAACTTTCTCTAAGATAGTTGGGCACAAAACAAACCTCAACAGATACAAGAAAATTGAAATGGATCTTCTCAGATCATCACGGATTAAAGTTGTATAGCAACAAAAACAGAAACAACAGAAAGGTCACAAACTCATGGAAACTGAACAACTCACTACTGAATAGAGAAAAAACTGGTCAAGAAAAATTTTGTTTTAATTAAAGAATTCCTAGAATGGAATGAAAATGAATAAACAGCATACCCAAACATTTCAGACACAAAGAGAGCAATTGTGAGAGACAAGTTCATCCAAATATGTTTCTACATTTTTTTTAAAAAAATGGAGAGATCTCATACTAATAAATTAAAGATTAAAACTCTGAGCCTGAAAGCAATAGGACAAAAAGAAGAAATCATGCCCCCAAAGAGTGGACTGCAAGAAATAACCAAACTCAAATTTGAAATCAACACAAACAACAACAAAACAATACAAAGAATCAATTAAAACAAAGAGTTGCTTCTTTGAGAAACTCAATAAGATTGCCAACAAACCCTTATCCAAAATAACTAAAAGGCAGAAGGAAAGATTTAAATGAACAAAAATTAGAAATCAAAAGGAGAACATAAAAACAGACACTGGTTAAATCCAGGGAATCATTTGGACACACTTATAAAAAATGTGCTATAACAAACTGGAAAATCTAAGAGAAACGGATGATTTTCTTGATATGAACCACTTACCAAATCAAGATCAGATAAGCAATTTAAAGAGACCTGTAATGAGATTAATGATCCTAATGAAAGGGAAGCAGTCATTGAAAGTGTCCCAACCAAAAAGCCCAGGGCCAGGAAGTTTTAGTGCAGAACTTTACCAGACTTTCAAAGCAGAGTTAACACCAATGCCTCAAATTAGTAAACAAAATAGAAACAGAAGGAACATTGCACACTTAATTTTATGAAGCCACAGTTACCCTGATACACAAATCACCAAAATACCCAACAAAGAAAAAAGAGAGACTCACAGACCAAATTCCTTTATGATCCATTTTTCAATAAATACTTGCAAACTGAATCCGGGGACAAAAATAAAAGATCTTTCACCTTGATCAAGCAGGTTTCATCCCAGGGATGCAGGGATAGTTCAACATATGTAAACTGATCAATGTTAAGACACAGTATCAAAAGCTGAAGGACAAAAACTACATGATTATCTATTTAGATGCAGAAAGTTCTGGACAAAATCCAAAATATCTTCATAGTAAAAGCCCGAGAGAAATTAGAGCTACAAGGGTTTGACCTGAACATAATAAAGGCAATTTACAGCAAGTCCATAGCCAACATCAATTTAAATAGAAAGAAACCCAAAGCAGTTCCACTAATATCAGGAACAAAACAAGGCTGTCCACTTTCTTCATATCTATTCAATAAAGTACTTGAAGCCTTAGATAGAGCAATAAGAAAACTAAAGGAGATCAAAGGGATATAAATTGCAAAGGAAGAAGACAACATATCTTTATTCATATAGATAGTTTATAGAAATGACCCAAAAACTTCCACTGAAAAACTCCTATAGCTGATCAAATATTTCAGGAGAGTAGCTGTGTACAAAATTAACTCAAAGAATCAGTAGCCTTCCTATGTGTAAATGAGAAACTGATTGACAATTAAAAAACAGTATATTTCACAATAGCCTCAGATAATATAAAATATCTTGGGGGGTAACTGTAACCAGCCAAGTCAACAACTTTTTGTGATTAAAAACTTAATGGTGCATTCTTTTAGTCCCAGCACTCAGGAGGCAGAGGCAGGCAGATCTCTTTGAGTTTGAGGCCAGCCTAGTCTACAAAGCAAGTCTAAGACAGCCAATGGTACACAAAGAAACCCTGTCTTGGAAAACCAAACCAAACCAAACCAACTAACAAACCAAATAAACAAACAAACAAACCCAAAATTTAAAATACCTAAGAAATTGGAGAAGATATCAGAAGAAAAGAAAGATCTCTTATTCGTATGGATTAGTAGAATTAACCTAGAAAAAAATGGCCATCCTACCAAAAGCAATCTACAGATTCAACGCAATCTCCATCGACATTGCAACATAATTCTTCACATAACTTTAAAGAACAATTTTCAGGTTCCTATGGAAACAAAATATACAGGATAGCTCTAACAATAATAGCAATTATTATTATTATTGTTATTATTTATTATACCGAATAATTTATTATTTATTATTATCCAGAATTATAAAGATCTGCTAGAAGCATTACTCTGTCCGATTTAAAATTACAGAACTACAGTGAGAAAAACCTGCATGGTAATGGCACAAAAGCAGACATATTGATCAATGGAATCAAACTGAAACCAAAGCCATAGATCTACACACCTCTGGACACCTGCTTTTTAAAATTAAAGTAAAATAAAACAAAACATAAATACACACTGGAAAAAGGCAGCATCTTCAACAAATTGTGCTGGCTAAACAAGATGGCTGCATGTAGAAGGATGAAAATAGATGATACTATGTGCACAAAACTCAACCCCAGATGGATATAAGACCTCAACAGAAAACCAGATATACTGATTTTGGTAGAAGAGAAAGTAGGGAGTAGCTTTGAATTCATTGGCACAGGAAAAGTTTTTTTCTGAACAAAACACCATTAGCACAGACACTATGGTCAACAATTAATAAATGGGACCCTAATGAAACTGAAAAGCTTCTGTACCGCAAAGGACACCGTCATTTGGACAAAGCAGCAGCCTACATATGGAAAGAAAGATGTTTACAAACTACACATCCAAAAGAGGACTGATATCCAAAATATGTTTTAAAAAACTCAAAACTCTAGATATAAAGAAAATAAACAAGATTAAAAACTGGGATCTGTGTCTAAACGGTTTCTCCCAAAGAAGAGAAACACTTAAATAATGGTAACTATCTTTGGCCATTATGGAAATGCAAATCCAAACTTCTTCAAGAAGTTTCATCTTTCACTTGCTAGAATGGATAAGATTAACAAAATTAGTGGCAGCTCATGCCGGTAAGGATGTGGAGTAAGAGAAACATTCATCTATTGCTGGTGGGGAACGCAAACATGTATGGCCACTATCGGAATCAGTGTGGCAGTTCCTCAGGAAGATAAAATAAATATATCTCAATATGCAGCTACTCCACTCTTGGGCATATACCACCAGGATGTTTCATCCTACCACAAAGATACTTGCTCAACCATTTTCACTGATACTTTATTTATAATCACCAGAATCTGGAAATGGTGTAGATGTCCCATGACAGAAAAATTGATTAAGAAAATATGGTACATTTACACAATGGAATACTATTCAACCATTCAGAAGAAGAAAAAGAAGAAGAAGAAGAAGAAGAAGAAGAAGAAGAAGAAGAAGAAGAAGAAGAAGAAGAAGAAGAAGAAGAAGAAAGAAAGAAAGAAAGAAAGAACGCCCTGCAAGATGTGCTAGGGTAACTGTGGCACAGAACTCCTAGGTGTGGCCAGCTACTATTTGCTTTAATTTGAGGTCCATGCCATGAGAGGGAGCCCATGCCCTCCTCTGCCTGGATGGCCAAGAACCAGAGGTTGTATTGCCCTGAGATCTAGGGTAGACCTAAACACAACAGGCAAAAAAATGTTTTAATTGCATTCTACTATGCACATAGACCAGTGCCTTGTCCAGTTGTCCTCAGAGAGGCTTCCTCAGGTAGAAAGTGGGAAAAAGTAATTTTTAAAAAAGTGTCATCATGTAACTCACAGGTAAATGAGTGGAACTAAAAAAAAATCATCCTGAGTGGAGTAATCCAGACAGAAAGGTAAATACAGTATGTGTTTGGTTATATGGGCATATTTGTTGTTAAGTCAATGATAAACCAGCTACAATCAGTAGAACAGCAGACATTAGGTATAGAGTAAGAGAGTAGGGGGTAAAGCTAGATGGTGTCAGGAAACGGAAGTAGAATAGATAGGTAACTGTGGGTTGATGGGTGACTGGAATGGGAAGAGCAAATGGGGAAGTGTTGGGGAGGGACAGCTAAAACAAGGGACATTTGAGGGATAGTATGGAGGCCTACTACAGTAGATGCTTCCTAAAATATATGCATAGCTAAACATGATCTAAATGAAATCACAAATAAAGTGAGATATAAAGCCCCAGTAGCCATCTCTTGTCACCAAGAGAAGTTTCCAGTCCTGGAGTTGGGTTACAACTAACCGAGTTGTCGTCCAAACCTGTCCCAGGGAATCCATGGACAAGCCAGGGTCTTTTCAGGACTATAGCTTGCTTTCCACAAACTTAAGGAAGGGCCTGTTGCAGAAAACAACACCTACCCAACTCAAGGAACATGGAGAAGTCAAGCTGGTGCCTACGGAAAGCCTTCACCCCGATGTTCCAGTGTCTCTGGGACAAGAAGACACTCTGCATGCTACCAAAAGAAAAATACAAACAGCAAGTCAGACACACACCTTCCGATCTAGAAAGATGTCTTGCCTACAAGATATGCAAGCGCAATGGTGGCACAAAGTTTGTAGGAGTAACCAATTAATATTTAATCTGACTTACGGCCTACTCCACGAGATGGAACCCATACCCAACTCTGCTTAGGTGGCCAAGTATCTAAGACTAGAAAGCCCAGGGACCTAGAGGAAAACGAAATAATACTAGTCCAAAAGAAAAAGTAGCAGTAAAGTGACTCCTACTGACATTCCTGCGATGCTCATAGGTCAGTGCCTTGCTCAGCCATCATCAGAGAAAACCCCTCCTGCAGCAGATGGGAATAAACAGAGACCCACAGCCAGACATTATGCAGGGAGTAAGAGACCCTCAAACACTCAGCCCTGCATAAACCAGGGGCAGAGGAGCACACCTGCAATCCCAGCACTTACTTAATGAGCGAAGGGGAATCAGGAGTTCAAAATCATCTTTAGCTAGGCGGAGAGTTCAAGACCAGCAGAAGCCACATGATAGATTGTATTAAAACAATTTTTTAAGTACATAAAATAGGAAATGATCAAAGATCAATCCAAAATATCATAAAGGATCAATGTTGTAAATACCTAAATTGAAATTAGGGGAAAATATGGAAAGGAAGGTTAAGAAGTAAAGAAATGATGACAGAGATTACAAGGGCACTGGGAAAATAAGGGAAGAAGCATGACTAGAAAGTCTATGTAAATCAAAGATGGGAGAGGGGGCTGGAGAGATGGCTCAGTAGTCAAGAGGGGCTCTTCCATAAGACCAGGGTTCAATTCCCACTATCCACACGGGAGCCCACAGCCGTGTGTAACTCCAGTTCCAGGTGACCTGATGCCCACACAAACACATCCACAGAAGCAGGACACAAATGCACAACGTGTAAAAATAAATAAATCATTTAAAAATCCAAGAATTATAAGATAAAAGACAGAGGTTAAAGCTGGGCATGGTGATGCAAGCCTTTAATCCCAGCACTCGGGAGGCAGAAGCAGGCAGATCCCTGTGAGTTCGAGGCCAGCTTGGTCTACAAAGCAAGTCCAGGACAGCCAAGGCTACACAGAGAAACCCTGTCTTGAAAAACCAAAATGGAAAAAAAAAGATGGAAGTTAAATTTCTATTGAACACATAGACTGCCCCTCTATAGTCCCAATTCCTTTAGCCAATGTAATTTGAGGGTTTCAAATTTTTACCGTCTATTTTTTTACTCATTTCCACTAAATGAAAACCAAAAACATTCCAGCTCTCAAAGTCAAATCATCCATTTTAAGAATTCTGATCTTTTATTAGTATTATGTTATTTTCCTAAATGACTTTCAAGATATTTTCCTTTACCTTTGGACTTTATTAGCTTGTACATGAGAATGGTATTTTAACTTTTTCTACTCAGGATTCCTGGTCTGATAATCAGTTGGCTGAAATTTTCATAACATCAGGACTAGTTTTTTTTCTATTTTCCCTGTATTCCTTTTTAAAATTTAATTGTGTGTGCATGATTATGTTTATGTGTGTGTGTGTGAGGTATTTTAATCCAGCACCCACATGGCAGCTCACATCTGTCTGTGGCTCCTGTTCCAGAGGATTTGACTGCCTCATGCATGCAGGAAAACATCAGTGGACATAAATAAAATAAAATAAAATAAAATAAAAATTTAGTTTACAACTTTGCAATGGGCCGCATTCACAGTTATCCCTGCATGCAAGTGGTCATCAGGCCACAGGCTGAACACAGCTCCAAGGCCACAAAAACTCCTCAACAAAGAACAGACTAAGAGAGATCGCTGTCACACCTGTGCATTTCTAGGCCAGCCTTGGCAGTCCAGAAGCCTTGCTCACGGCAGGTTTTCACAGGATTTCGTAACTGATGGTCCACACCTGGCTGGTGATTTCAAAGCTTCTGGGCTATCAGGGAAGGACCTCACAGCACAAGATCTGGAGGGCTCACAGGTAAGGAGCTTCTCCACACAAAACCTCAATGTCATATACCTACAGATGGCATACACTACATGAGGGAATAAGCTATGTCATCACTTGCCAAGGTTCCATGTAGATCTGAGTGATGTCACAAATGCTTGTGGAGGGCCAGTGACATGGCCCGTTTGGTAAAGGTGCTCTGTCATTAAGCCTGATGACCTGAGTTCAATTTCCAGGATCAGCGCAGTAGAAGGAGGGAACTGACTCCTGAACATTGCTCTTTCCTACACACTAAGGAAATAAGTAAAAGTTTCCTAAATAGATAAATATTTGGCGGATGTATGGGATCATAGTGGTGGAGGAGGTGTAGCCATAAGTACTTCCTAGATCAGGGTTTCTCAACCTGTGGGTTATTATTCCTTTGCGGGGTGGGGGGCAACTGGGGTTGCATATCGGATATACCCATTAAGATTCACAATGGTAGTAAATGTGCAGTTATGAAATAGCAACAAAATAAATTTAAAGTTGGCGTGGTCACCACAACATGAAGAACTGTGTTAGAGAGCCGCAGCATTAGGAAGGTTGAGAACCATTTGTCTAGATCCTCAACCCTGGATTCAGCAGGCTGAAATCACCTGGGCATCTGTAAGCATCGCTGAGGACCTGTCCCCACCTGCAGCAGTCTGCCCAAATCAGCCAAGTGTTCTGGGTACCACTGGTGACTGTGACTCCTCCCATCATGCACAACAAAGGAAAAGTGATGATACTCTCAGTCAGAAAAGGGACAAACACAAAAGATGCCACATCTGTCTTTGTAAACTATGACTTAACTGAATAAAGAGGTCCAAAGCAGAGGCACAAAAAATTTTAGATGAAAGAAAAGATCATTTAAAATGATACCTCTTAGGCCCGGGTGTGGCGGTGCATGCCTTTAATCCCAACACTTGGGTGGCAGAGGCAGGTGGATCACTGTGAGTTTGAGGCCAGCCTGGTCTACAAAGTAAGTCCAGGATAGTCAAGGCTACACAGAGAAACCCTGTCTAGAAAAACAACAACAACAACAAAAGGATACTTCTTTTAAAGTGTGTGTGTGTGTGTGTGTGTGTGTGTTTCCCTCTATGTGTGGAGCTCAGAGGACAACTCAAGAGAGTTCTCTCCTGCAACCAAGTGAGTCCCAGGATCAGACTCATGCCGTTAGGCTTTGTAGCAGTCCTTTTTTGGGGGGTGGGGGGTTGGTGGTACATGATAATGACAACATTGGACCAGATGGGACAGGGACAGAAGCAGAAGTAGCTCCAGCTCCATGATAGAACATGAACACTTGCTTGACCTGCTTGAGGACTATGCTTGTTTTCTCCACCTAGCCAGACATGATTGAAGAAGAAGAAGAAGGAAGAGGAGGAGGAGAAGAAGGAGAAAAGGAGGAGGAAGAAGATGAGGAAGATAAAAGGCAGCTTTGATCAATATAAAATCAATATAAAAACCTGACCATCTGTAAAACATGTAAATACATATATATGTACATATGTACATGTATATATACATATTTACATTGGTCTATGTCCATTCGAAGCTGTTCAGTGGATGGGTGAGACTCAGATAGGACGGAACCTTGTATATATATTTTTTTCATATAAATACTTACAGAAGTTAAATTTATACATCAGGCATAACAAATGATTCGTAATAACTTATAATAAAGCAGAGCAACATTAATTATACACAGTAAAAGTCTTTTAATACTAATGAGTTCTTTATTTCTTGGACTTACCATTTTTTTGTTATTAACTACACTTATTTATTGACCTAATATTGTGTGTGAGTGGATCAGAGGACAACTTATGCAAGTTTTCGCCTTCCACCAGGTGGGTTGCAGGAATTGAACTCAGGATCTCAAGGCCTGACATCAAGTACAACCAGCTCAGCTTAATATTTTCAAACTGCAGTTGACATTGGGCTGCCTTAGCCAAGGAAAAAAAAGAATGAACCTTGGTAATTGCAGTTAGAACTTAAAATTTAGCCACAAGAGTTGTACATACCTGCAGTCCTAGGTAGCTGAGGCCGAGGCAGGAGGAGCCCGAGTTCAAAGCCAACCTGGACTACATTGTTTGGGTGGGTGGAGGCCGAGAAGCAGGCAGGGTGTGTGGGGGGAAACAGAAAGACTGCCTACCCTCATTTACATGTGACTCGTAAATGCTAAGTAATGACACCACACATACAATGATGAAGAACACTCAAAGATGATGAAGGGCTCCATCTCAGCTTCCTTTTGGGAGATATTGGGGGGGTTCTGAAGAGTCAGAAGCCCCGGAAATCCCCGATCCCCGAGCTCATCCGGGATCCTCAACCCACATTCATCACAATATCCGCTACATTGTAGAACACCAGGCCCTGAGGTCCCTGAGCCACACCCACCTAACCTCCAACAGCAATCACATTCTTCTTCCTTTTGCCAATAGTCCCCCCTCGACCAATGAGAAGAAGTGACACATCGGCCAATGCCATGGCACCATAGACTTTTTCTGCCCAGTTCCAGCTGCCATATATAAGGACTAACCTGGAGGCCCCACGCTGCTGAGTCAGCGAATCTTGTCTCCTCTGGCTTCTTTTTCCTCTTGTATGCATTTATTTTCTTTTTGAGGAGGGAGTGTTTGTGCTTTGTTTTCCTGACTCCTTTCCTCCCTCTTGCCCTGACCCACTAGAACCATGTGGCACCCTTATGTCCTGGCTGTTTGGACTTACTTTAGCCGGGTAGCCAAGACACTTTGCGGTACTTATTAACTTTTTTGGTGGTTGTTTTGTTTTTGTTTTTGTTTTTGTTTTTAACAAAAAAAATCACTACTAGTTGGAATCCTCTAACACTTGTTTCGGCTGGAGCCACAGAAAAAATCCCACCGACTTCATCCGGCTTTTTCTGTAAGTAGAGGGAAAAACACACGTGCTTGTTATCTGGGCTGGAGACCTCGGAAGAACAGGCGCACCTGAGGCCTCCCAGATACAAAAAGAAAAATAAACATATTTAGGCATCCTGAGGGCTGGATACCTGAGAATGTAGAGGGTAGAGATAATATATTTATATTTATATTCATGGTTGTGAGGTGGAGAACCAGGAGAACTCATAAAGAAGCAGGTGAGTATGGACACTTCTAGAACAGTTTAAAGCTTTCACCTGAATGGTCTAGAGCAGAGAAATCTTTGAAGTGTTCCTTTTCCCAGGTATAATCCTTTAAAGACAGGGTGAGGAGGTGAGGGGTTGTTTCTCCTCTGCTGTTAGGTAAATGCTGAGCAAAGACCACATTTGCATGTCAATAAAAGATGATCTTTACTGTTGGTAAAAGTGTTGACCTCTTAATATCTCAAAAGGAGGAAAAAAGAAGTGGTTGTGTATTTAACAGTAAACCTTATGGAGACCAGGACAGGGGAGAATGTAATGGGATAATCAAGGGAGATACTGGAGTTAAGTAGCTGGAAGGAAAAGAGACAATAGAGATTTTCAGCGTGCACACACACACACACACACACACACACACACACACACACACACACGGATACTGGAGTTAAATAGCTGGAAGGAAAAGAGACAATAGAGATTTTCAGCGTGCACACACACACACACACACACACACACACACACACACACACGGATACTGGAGTTTAAATAGCTGGAAGGAAAAGAGACAATAGAGATTTTCAACACACACACACACACACACACACACGCACGCTAGCGCACTCAGAAGAGGCGGGCCAAATATTCCCTAAGGAAGGGAAGGTGAAGCTCCTGACCCAGTGTCTTGGAAACCCTAATGTGAGGCAATACAATTCTTTGTTTGTTTTTAAATTTTATTTATTTATTATTTATACATTGTTCTGCCTGCATGTACAACTGCATGTATACCAGAAAAGGACGCCGAATCTCATTATAGATTGCTGTGAGCCACCATCGTGGTTGCTGGGAATTGGACTCAGGACCTTTGGAAGAGCAGATGGTGCTCTTAACCCCTGAGCCACCTCTCCAGCCTGGCAATACAATTCTTAACTGGTTTTGGTGGGTGCTATTTTTATTGGAGTTGGTGGGCTAGCCACAAAAAAAATCACAGCGTAGCCAAAGGTGACCTTGAACTTACAATCCCGGTTTTCAGCTCCCAGGTTCTGGTTGCAGGTGTGCATGGCTAGGGATAGAACCCAGGGCTTTGTACATGCTAAGCAAACACGTTAGCTGTCAACCCACACCCTTAACCAAATTTCTGTCGTCATAAACCACTTAGTTTATGTCATTTTGTTACTGAGATCCCTGCAAATTTATCTCTAGTTCTGGGGTTATGTCCTGAAGATAAAAATGTTGTTTTTCAGAACCACAGTATTGTCAAAGCCAGGAAATGAACAGCAGCAGGAAACTGCTGGCCAACATCATAACTTTTTGTTGTTGTTATTGTTTTCTTTTTTGAGACAGGGTTTCTCTGTGTATGTACCCCTGGCTGTCCTGGGATTGCATCATAGATCAGGCTGGCCTCAAACTCTCAGAGATCTACCTGCCTCTGCCTCCTGAGCACTGAGGCTAAAGGCATGTGGCCACAACACCTGGCCTTACATAAAAACTTTAATGTTTGGCCTTGCTTGATGGCACATGCCCTTGGTCCCAGCAACAAAACTATATAAAATAAGAACAAATGAAAAAGCTGGGGTGGGTTTGAGGCCAGCTTGGTCTACAGAGCCAGTCCAGGACAGCCAAGGCTACACAGAGAAACCCTGTTTCTAAAGAAACAAACAAAAAAAAAAAAACCAAAAAAAAAAAAAAAAAAAAAAAAAAAAAGAAAGGGAAAAAATTAAAGTCAGTAAGATTCTTTGAGGGGCCCCAATGTCTAATTAAAAATAAGTATAAATAAATGAATAAATAAGAAAGCACTCAGCAGACTAGGTTCTGTGAGTTGCAAGCCAGCCTGGGCCACAGTAGGAGTTCCAGGACAGCCAGGATTACACAAAGAAACCCTGTCTCAAAAAACCAATTTTTAAAAAGGGAGGCGTGGTGGAGGTGGGGATTTAGCTGAGTTGTGCCTATTGCCTAGCCAGGACAAGGCCCTGG
>NW_026131428.1:0-17500 GCF_903995435.1 Acomys russatus | reverse complement strand
GAAAGAAAGAAAAGTGGCCAGTCAGTGGTGGTGGAGGCCTTTAATCCTAGCACTATGGAGGCAGAGGCAGGTGGATCTCTATGAGTTGAAGGCCAGCCTGTTTTACAGAGTGAGTTCTAGGACTGCGAAGGCTACACACCCTGTCTCTGGAAAAGAAAAAAAGGTGTTCGTGGGTGGCGGGTGGGGGCAGGCGGTGGGGGGGGGAGGTGAAGAGGAAAGGGAGGGTGGGAGGGAGTGAGGGAAGGAGAGGGTATCTTCTAGGATGGGAGGAAAAAAAGTGCTAGAAAATCAAAATTATATGCTCTTTTAGTCCAGTGGTTCTCAGCCTTCCTGATGCTGTGACCCTTTAATACAGCTCCTTAGGTTTGTTGTGACCCCCCCAAGCATAAAATTATTTTGTTGCTACTTCCTAGCTATAATTTTTGCTACTGTTATGGATCATAAAGTAAATAAATGATATGCAGCATATCTGACGCATGACCCTTACAAAAGAGTCACTCGATCCCCAAGGTTGAAAGCCTTCGCTTTAGCCAGAAGTAAACAGAGCCTAATTCCTGCCATTGTTATACTTGGTGGGGGATATTTTCAGGAAGACATCACCTGGCCCTAAGTGATGCCAGTCCGTTTTATCATCTTAGATAATATGACCTTTGAAGAACACATATGGTGTCAGTGGGCCTTTAGGTCCTTGTCCATGGGTCTTTTTCAGCGGTCAAAAACACAGACCAGGTCTCTGGAGCATAGCAGCTTTCCTCGGCAAGCCCTCTCTCTCCCCCACATCACCACAATTCCGTATGCTGCCTCATGCTGTCTGACAGGGAAAGGTCTGCCATCCATGTGCCGTGATTAGCACTATGGAATTCTTGCCTAGTTTTTCTGTGTCTCGATTTTCTAGTTTGCCCCTAAAGAGTCTCAATGTGGGTTAGTTTCGCACCTTGGGCTTCTCAGTATGGTAAGTCAATGATGTCATCAGTTTCAAAGGAATCATTAGTGATCTTTCCAAGTACATGGGTTTCTAAACTAAGGTGGAAGTTGTGTCTCAGTAAGTCTTGTGGTGATTCAAAGTGTTATAAATCGAGTGCGTATGTGTAATTTTAGTTTTTATTATTTATTTTATTTGTATGTGGGTATACACATAGGGGTGCACACATGCCACAGAATAAGCAAGAGTCCTGCTTATAAGAGTTTTTTCTTTCCACTATGAACTCACATCTGAATCCTAACGCCACCCATGGGTAGGCTCTATATTAATTAATTAATTAATTAACAAATTAACGTGGATGTGATGCTAGGATGAAACCAGAGCTGCCTGCGTGCTGTGCCAGCATTCTACCAACCGAGCTACATCCACTGTCTCTCGCTCATTTCTTTAGGTAGATGAGGCACATCATTGTTTTTCATTTTTATTTTATCGATGTTGAGTATTTTCTCGTGAGTAGGAGTGCACTTGTGTGCACAGGTGTGCGTGGGTACCAGAAGACAACCTCAGGTGTCATCGCTCAGGGACCAATTTGTTTTCTTTTGCACGTAGACTGGGTATTCCAGTATCATTGGCTGAAAAGACACTCCTTCATGTGTGGTCTCTCTACTTACAGATAAGTCTGTTTGCTTTAGATTATAGATGTGCTATGGGTATAGATTAATTTCTCATGTTTTATGGATGAATGCATTATTTCTGCATCTGATATCATTTGGTGAGGATCCTCCTTTCTGTGTTTTTGTCTTAGAGTCAAAATTCTTGGACATCATAATTATGTTAAGCCTTACTTTGGTTGGTTTTGACATATCTGATTTTTTTGGGGGGGGGTTGCTTGGTTGGTTTTGTTTTGTAGAGGACTGAATCTAGTACAGTGCACATACCACACACGCACTCTACTGCTGATCCATAAATCAGCCCTCTTTTTATTTTTATTTTTGTATAAAATTATATCTTATTTATTATTTATCATGTGCATGACTGCACCACATGCACACCTGGTGGCCCAGGAGACCAGAAGAAGGTGTCAGGTAACCCTTGAATTAGAGTTGCATGGGGTTGTGAGCCATCTGATGTGGGCTCTGGTAACCGAATTGGGGCCTCTGCAAAATCAGCAGCTACTCTTAACCCCAGAGCTGCACCCCCCACCCCCACTGCCACATTAAGCCACTATGCAGGTGCTGGGGTGTGAACCCAGGTTCTCTGGAAGAGCAGCAGCCAGTGCTCCTAAGTACTGGGTTATCTCTCCAGCCACACTTTTTCTTTGAGACGGGATTTTACTGGGGCTTGTTTTGCCTTCACTAGATTTGTAGGCAGATCCTGAACTTGTAATTCTCCTGGTTCAGTCTCTGAAGTAGCTGGGATTTCATGCCTATGCCATTGGACACACTGCCTATTGATGCTTACAGCTGGCTTATGCCAGAGGTATATTATGTACAGTAATACTGTTAAACTCTTCTATTTATTAGCATTGTATCTGGTATCACCACAGTTAGAGATGCTAGTATTTCTTTTAAGATTTGCTGATATGGGGGTTGGGGAGATGGCTCAGAGGTTAAGAGCACTGACTGCTCTTTCAGAGGCCCTGAGTTCAATTCCCAGCAACCACATGGTGGCTCACAACCATCTATAATGTGGTCTGATGTCCTTTTCTGGCCTGCAGGCATACATGCAGGCAGAGCACTATATACAAAATAATAAAATGATTTTTAAAAAGATATGCTCATGTGTATGCGTTGGTCTGAGTGTATATAGGTGCACCATGCCTGCAGGGCACATTCCAGGGTGTTGGATCCCCTGGAGCTAAAGTTACTGTCAGCTGTGAGCCACCCAATGTGGGGTCTGGGAACCAAACCTGGGTCCTCGGCAATAGCCGAGCGTTCTTAAGTGCTGAGCCATCACCCAAGCTCCATCAGTAGCTCTTTTTCCCTCCTTTCAATATTTTTAAATTAATTAATGTATTTATTCACTTTACATCCTGGTCGTAGCCCCATCTTTCTCACCTCCCAGCCCCACCCTCTCTCCCTCTCCCTCATTCCCCTCCCCTGTTTCTCAGATAAGGGGAGCCCCACTTCCAGTCCACCCCAGCTCATCAAGTTCAATCAGGTGTGAGTGGGTCCTCTTCCCCCTGTGGCCTGGCAAGTAGTCCTGCCAGGGGGAAGTGGTCAAAAAGCCTGGCATCAGAGTCCATGTCAAAGACAGCCTCCACTCCCCTGAGGACGCACATAAAGCCTCAGCTGCCCATGGGCTACATCTTTGTAGAGAGCCTAATGGTGGCACAGCTGGTAGAATTTGTTGGAGGAGGTGGAACAGGAGGATCATCAGTAACTCTTGAGAGCACTAATCTCAGTTTATTTTTTTTCCAAGTATTGTCCCACTGGTTCTCAACCTGTGGGTTGCGATCCCCGGGTGGGTGGTGTGTGTGTGTGTGTGTGTGTGTGTGTGTGTGTGTGTGAGAGAGAGAGAGAGAGAGAGAGAGAGAGAGAGAGAGAGAGAGAGAGAGAGAGAGAGAGAGAGACAGAGAGAGACAGAGACAGAGAGACAGAGAGACAGAGACAGAGACAGAGAGACAGAAAGTGAGAGACAGAGACAGAGAGAAAGAGAGACAGAGAAGAATTACTTCACAGAGTTTGCCTAAGGTATTTACAGCACTGTTCATAAAGTAGCAAAATTACAGCTATGAAGGAGCAATGACAATAATCTTATTGTTGGATGTCACCAAAACATGAACTGTATTAAAGGATCAGGAACATTGAGCACCAGTCTTATTGTTCTAAAGATCCTGTCAATGGGATGAGACTTAAACTGAGTCCACACTGAAAACTTCCTGACTTTGTATATCATCCACAGTGAACAGTGGAGTATGCAATATGTTAGTGACCAAATGTGTGTGAGTGGAGATGGGGAAGGGGAGGGTTTGTGTGGAAGCCAGATAGTGATATCAGGTTTCCTCCTCAATTACTCTCCACCTTAATTTTGAGACAGGATTTCTCAGTTACCCTGGAGCTCAGCAAATATGGCTAGACATGCTGGCCAGCAGGACCCAGGGATCGTCCTGTGTCTGCCTTCGCAGTGCTAGGATTAGCGTGGTGGTGGTGCTTCTGCTACTGCTGCTCCCCCTGCTGGCCCTGTGCCTCATTCGTCCCCTACCCACCTGCTGCTACTCCCCTTACTCCCACTGCTCCCCCTGCTGGCCCTGTGCCCCATGCACCCCTACCCACCTGCTGCTCCCCTTACTCCTGCTGCTCCCCCTGCTGGCCCTGTGCTCCATGCTCCCCCTACCCGCCTCCTGCTCCCCTTACTCCCACTGCTCCTCCTGCTGGCCCTGTGCCCCATGTGCCCCTACCCACCTGCTGCTCCCCTTACTCCTGCTGCTCCCCCTGCTGGCCCTGTGCTCCATGCTCCCCTTACATGCCTGCTGCTCCCCTTACTCCCGCTGCTCCCCCTGCTGGCCCTGTGCCCCATGCTCCCCCTACCCGCCTGCTGCTCCCCTTACTCCTGCTGCTCCCCCTGCTGGCCCTGTGACCCCTGCTCCCGCTTCTCCCACTACTCCCACTGCTTGCCCCCTGATCCTGTTGCACCCATCTGTCTGCTGCTCTCGCTCTCTTCACCGCTCCACTCCCACTGCTTCTGCCACTGCTGCTTGCCCTCCTCAAGCACACCTACCCCTCACTCCTAGATCCGCTCCTCTTTTTTTCCCCCTTCAGAAAAAGAGCAGGCACAGCATAACAGATTACAGTAAGACTAGGTACAGACCCTTGCAGCAAGGCTGGACAAGATAACCCAGTAGGTTAAAAAGGGTCCAAGGCACAGGTAAAAGAGTCAGATAGCCCTGTCCCCACTGTTAGGAGTCTCAGAGGAACACCAAGTAATACAACCAGAAGATACATGCAAAGAACCTAGTACAGACCAGTGCAGGTTCCATTCTTGATTTTCAGTCTCTGTGAGCCCGTATAATCCCTGCTTAGTTGATTCTGTGGGTTGTGTTCTCATGGCATCCTTGACCCCCTCTGGCTTCTACAAGTCCTTCCTCCCCATCTTCTACAGGGTTCCCCTGGCTTCATCTAGCATTTGGCTTTGCATTTGCTCCTCTTAATTTCTAGGTGATGTCTTTCTGACTAGGTACTGATCTGTGAGTGTAGTGGAAAATCATTAGGAATCATTTCATTGACTTTTTTCCCCCTCCAGTTGTGTGTGGTTCTATCCTGGGTCTCTGGGCTGAGCAGCCTCTGGTTCCTGGCCATCCACACAGTACCAGGCACAGGCTCCCTTTTGTGTCTTGAGCCTCAAGTTGGACCAGTCATTGGTTGGCAACTCCTACAAGTTCTGCACTGCCATTCCCCCCCCCAGCACATCTTGCAGGCAGGCCATACTCTCCGTTGGAGGCTTTGCGGCTGCAACCTGTGCTGCTTACGTGAATGCTGAGGACCCAACTTACATCCTTACATTTGCACAGCAAACACTACCAGCTCAACTGGCTCCCCAGCCCTTTGATCCCATAAAAAAAGAATAACTCAGCTGCTTACCTTAGTTCACCCCCACCACCCAGCCCCCACAGATCCTGTCTGATTTATTCCAAGTACTCATCTCTCTAAAGACATGTCTTATCTTCCTCAGGTCAGGATGGCATCTTTCTTTTCTGATTTTGGTCTCATGTGGTACTTGGAAGAGCTAAACAAGAAGGAGTTGGTGAAGTTTAAGGAGTTCCTCTGCAGTTGGATCTGAAACAGATTTCTTGGACCAAAGTAAAGAAGGCGTCTCGGGAAGAGCTTGCCAACTTACTGGTGAAACATTATAAGGAGAAGCAAGCCTGGGAGGTGACCTTCCAAATCTTCCAGAAGATGAACAGGAAGGACCTCAGTGAGAAGGCAGCAAGGGAGATTGCTGGTGAGTTGGCCAAAGCTTCTTTACAAAGAGTGAGGACCCTGTCATCGTTTTGATAGCTCTTCCTCTTGCCCGTCTACCATAGGGCCAGCGGGTGCCATGGGACACTGTTCTCCTGGAGGAAGGAGGCAGCTTCACGTGCACATGGTAGCTCCAGTCTGTGTGGTCAAATGTAGGAGGGTATCATGCCCTGACCTAGATTGTTAAACTTCTCCCGAGAACATGAGTCATTTTCCCCTCACGTCTAAACTGGAGACTTAACTCTAGAGGGAAATGTGCGTTTAGGCAGCAGCAACAGAAAACACCTGCTATAGATTATACTTATGGGGTCTAGGGAGATGGCTCCATCTATGTAAACATCAAAGTCTGACTTCGGATCTCAGCAACCACATAGAAGTCATGTATGGTAGCCAGCTGGCCACTCAGCTTTTCTAAGCCACCTGAGAAACGTCTCAAAAAAAAAACCAAGATAGAGGCACTGGAGAGATGGCCCAGTGGTTAAGAACACCTGATCTTACAGAGAACCTGGGCTCAGTGTCAAGAACCTACACGGTGGTTAACAAGCATCTGTAACTCCAGTTTGAGGGGGATCCTATGTCTTCTCCTGTCCTCTGTGGACACACACACATTTGGTATGAATTCATTCAGGCAGACAAATGGCACCCATAATTTAAAGCGAGGAGTCAACTTCTGGTCTCCCCACACACGCATTTGTACTGTATCCTCCTCCCATAGCCACATCATGTATTTGAACTGGCTGTGTAATACAGTGTGAAAACAGGATTTCTCAGTCTGTGCTGTGCCTGTGGCAGCTTTGATTTCTAACAGGCAAAAGCTTACGACAGAAAAAGCCACATTTCATAAACACTATGAATTTATGAGTCGCACATTTATTTGTCCTGGTATAAAAGATCATGAATACTTTAAGGTTCAATTAATGTCTTTGTCTTGGAGATGCCAGTGTATTACTATGAGAAGCCTAGACCTAGTTTTTTTTCTAAGTTTATTTTGCTTGGGATTCGCTGGTAATCTTTGATCTGTGGCTAGAAAACAGTCCTTCCTCCTCATCTTTTATTTGTTCAAATGTTGTCTCTGCGTTGCTGGCCATTCTATCCCACCTTCTGTGATTCCAGATGCACATTATCAAATCTCTAATTTATGATGAAATCACACAAGAACAGTTAGAAACTGTGTTGTGTGTATGTGAGAGTGCCTGCATGCATGTATGTGTACCATGTGTGGACAGTGCCCTTGGGGGACAGAAGAGAACATCAGGTCTTCTGGTATTTGACCTGCAGACTGTGCATGCTTGGAACTGAACCAGCTCTTCTGAAGCACTGAGCCTTCCCTCACCCACGCCCACTTGTGGGATCTTCATACAATGGCTTGTGTGCACCTCTTTTTATCTTTTTGTCTGTGCATTAGGCTGCCTTTCCTTTCTAGCTCTCCTTAGGTAGGCCTTTTATGCCCTGTTCAGCTGCTTCTAGGCAATAACAAACCCACCTGTTGCCTTCTTTTTGACATTTTTTTTACATTTATTGTGTGTATACACACGTACACATTTGCACACCATGGTGCACAAGTGGAGGCCAGAGGACAACTTTGGACAGTTAATTCTGCTTCTGTCATTTGGGTCTCAGGGACCAAACTGAGGTCATCAGGCTTGATGGCAGATGCCCCTGAGACATCTCACCAGCCCACGGCTGTTGATTCTTACATTTAGCTAAGACATTTTACATCTGCAGTTTGTCTGGGTTTTCCTCAGTCTCCACCGATTGCCCATTATTTTTATTTGAACATCTTGTAAAACGTAATTGTCGTACCTGGCATACAAAGTGTTCAATATAAAAATTTTGTGTGTGTTTATCTGTATGTATGAATCATTGTGCTTTGCTTACAGTGTTCCCCCATAGTTAGCTCCCATTATCTCTCTTCCTTTCACCTGCTAGTTTCCTCTGGACCCCTAAAAACTTCCGCCTTTGCTTTCATGCTATACATATAGGAGGTTGTATATGCTGAACATTTTAAGGTATCTTTTTAAGAAATTGCATGTATGCATGTATCTGTGTGGGATTCTGCATGTGAGTGCAGTGCCTGCAGAGGCTAGACCCTCTGGAGCTGGGTCATAGGCTGTTGTGAGTGACCTGATGTGTGTTGGAAACCATTCTCAGGTCTTCTTCAAGAGTAACCAGTGCTCTTAACTGCTGAGCCATCTCTCCAGCCCCATTATTCCATATTTTTAATGTCAATGTGATAGTATCTCTTTTCATTATAATGTAGTCTGTCTTCTGTTGATAGTGATACAGTTTTTTTTACAGTTGTGTGCTGTCATGGCAAGCATGTGATTATATTCTCTTAGGTGTGTGCATCTTTGTATGTGGCAGGGGTTGACAGGCACTCATGTTTGTGTTTGGAGGGGGCGGGGCTCTCCTAGTGGGGCAGCCATGCACAGCACAGGGTTCTATATGGTCCAGAGAATTATCTATGATAGCTATGCTTTTGGTTTTGAATAAATTTATCATATTTGTAATATTTATTAATATATATTAACTCCATAGCAAGTTAAAGTAAAATAATAAATAGCAGATGATAAAGATAAATGATAGGTAGGTAGGTAGAGAGAAAGAGATAGGCAGGCAGGCAGGCAGAGAGGCAAATGATATTTATTAAAAAATCATCAAATTGGGAACTCAAAGCAGCCAATAGGAATTGACTGGGGCTGACTTTCTAACCTAAGGCAGCAGATACATGGAGTTCCCAAGCAGGGCAGAGCTCACCCTCTCAGGTGATGTTCCCAATTGAAAGAGCAAACAATGGTAGGAAGGTTACATTGTCAGATCAGGTTCTCATGACATCATCACTTGTACTCTCACAGCATCCAGGAGGGACCAGCTGGGGGGGTGGAGTCAGTTGGGGCTCCCAGCTGAGCTGTCTCTCTCCTCTGTGGCTGATTTTTCCACGGATCCAGTTCATGCTTCTTTCCCCACTGCAGGCACTTTTATATCGGGAGAGATAAATGGTCATAAAAATCTGCGAGAAATGGTTCATGCTTTAGCTGTTCTCACGGGCATGGCATTTTGGCTCTTGAGCTCTTTTATTCTCTTCTCTTCTGCCTACAGAGTTAGGGTTCAGCCCATCGCAGACAAGAACACACAGAAGACATTTGACCGAGACATGTCTGGGTCTGAAATGGGGGAGAAGGGCAACCCCACTTGCAGTGCCAGCATCTGAGTCAGCACATGATGGTTTAACAGTAGAACATTCCTGACACACAGAAATGCGAGCTGTGTTCCATGGCCAGTGAAAATCTCCTCACGGTAGCCAGCATTGCTCTGAGCCCATAGCTTACAGACACCTGGGAACACACATCCCAAGGGCGCTGAGGAAATGACTTGGTGGCTAGGAACATGTCCCACTCTTAAAGAAGACCCGAGTTCAACTCCTAGCTCCTACGTGGGGCGGCTCATGGACAGCTGTGGCTCAGCTCCAGGTGGGGATGCAATGCCTCTGACCTCCACGAGAACCCAGCAATACATGCATAATTATAAAAATCAATCTATCTTAAGGGTACGATCTGTTAATGAAAATAGCATGGTCAGATTGTGTATGGGTGAATTATAACTTAGCTCTAATAATGTTAAACGGATTTTTTTCCTTTTCTCTTGTGCTCACTGACTCCTCAGGACACTCAAAGTTATATCAAGCTCATCTGAAGAAGAAGCTGATCCATGATTGGTCCAGAAAGTTCAATGTCAAAGTTGAGGATTTCATGAAGCAGAAGTTTACCCAGGATGACTATGATCATTTTGAGGACCTCATCGTAGCGAAGGCAGATGGCAAGAAGCCACACACAGTGTTCCTGCAGGGAGTGGCGGGGGTTGGTAAGACGCTGATGTTGACAAAGCTGATGCTGGCCTGGTCAGATGGCCTGGTGTTTCCAAACAAATTCTCCTATGTCTTCTACTTCTGCTGTCAGGACTTGAAGCAGTTGGAGACAGCGTGCCTGGCTGAACTGATCTCCAGAGAGTGGCCCAGCCCCTCGGCTCCCACAGTGGATATATTATCCCAGACCGAGAGACTCTTATTTATCATTGACAGCCTAGAAGTGATGAGGTGTGATTTGATGGAACGGGAGTTGGAGCTGTGTGACAACTGGATGGAGAAGCAGCCGGTAAATATACTGCTGAGCAGTTTGCTTAAGAGGAAGCTCCTCCCAGAATGCTCTGTCCTCATTGCAGCTACCCCAGAGACTTTTGAGAAAATGGAGGACAGGATTGAGTGCACAAATGTGAAAATAATGACGGGATTCAACGAGAACAATATTAAGATGTATTTCCATAGCTTGTTCCAAGAGAAGAGCAGAACCCAGGAGGCCTTCAGCTTGGTGAGAGAAAATGAGCAGTTGTTCGCTCTGTGTCAGGTCCCCTGCTCTGCTGGATGGTGGCCACTTGTGTGAAGGGTGAAATAGAGAAGGGAAGAGACCCGGTGGCCACCTGCAGGTGTGCCACCTCCCTGTATTCCACTCACATCTTGAATTTGTTCGCTCCCCAAAGTGCCCATTATCCAAGTAAGAAAAGCCAAGACCAGTTACAGGGCTTGTGTTCCCTGGCCATGGAGGGCATGTGGACTGACACCTTTGTGTTTAGTGAGGAGGCTCTCTTGAGGAATGGGCTCATCAGCTCTGACATCACCATGCTGCTGGACATGAGGATACTTCTAAAGAGCAAGGAATCCACAAACTCTTACAGGTTCCTCCACCCAACCATCCAGGAGTTCTGTGCTGCCATCTTTTATCTGCTGAGGAACCCTGTGCACCACCCTTGTCAGGACGTTAAATGTTTAGAGACTCTGATATTTACGTTTCTAAAGAAAGTCAAAATACAGTTGATTCTTTTGGGAAGTTTCCTCTTTGGCCTTTCACAGGAGTAGGAACAAGAAAAGCTGGAGGTGTTTTTTGGCCACCAGCTGTCCCAGGAAATAAAGTGTCAGCTGTCTCAGTGCCTGGCAGTGTTACATGGCGATAGAGAGTTTCAAGAGCAAATAGATAGCATGAAGTTGTTTTACTGTCTGTTTGAGATGGAAGACAAACGCTTCTTAGTGCAAGCTATGAACTGTGTGGAACAGCTTAACTTTGTGGCTAAGAATTATTCTGATTTTATTGTTGCTGCCTACTGCTTAAAACACTGTTCTACACTGAAGAAACTGTCCTTTTCAACCCACAGTGTCCTGCATGGAGAACATGAAGTAAACTATATGTGAGTCCATTCACTTATCTTTCTTTTCTGTCCCACTTTCAGAGTCTGTCTCTGTGTATTGTTGATTTATATAGACTTGTGATTCAAAACTCACCCTTACTAGTTGTCCAGTGGCTAGTGGTCAGCCTAGAAAACACATAACACACAGACAACAAAAACAGACTCAGCAGGTCATGTGTGTGTGTGCATGCCTGCGTGCATGCGTATGTTTGTAGGTATACATATATGTGTATATGCATGTGTGTATATATATTTGTGCATGCATGTACATATATATGTATATATACATATAAAACAATATAAAGAAAAAGGCTGTCAACTTGAGAGTTTGGGGTACATAAAAGGTTCAGGTTGGGGTGAGTGGTGCAATTCTATTACTTTTTTTATAAAGATTTATTTATTATTTATACCCTATTCTGCCTGCATATGTGCTGGCAGGCCAGAAGCGTGGGCCAGATCTCATTATATATGGTTATGAGCCACCATGTAGTTGCTGGGAATTGAACTCAAGACCTCTGGAAGAACAGCCAGTACTGTTATCTTCTGAACCACCTCTCCAGGCCATAATTATATTTCAATTAAACTTAAAAAAAATTTAAAGAACAGAATAGAGGTGTTAAAGGGAAAAACAACAATTTTACCTCTTGAGAACAGCTTCACTTTTTTAAGATTTATTTTCATTGTATGTGTATGTGGCTGCATGTTAGGACGCATGTAAGTGCAGGTGCCCTCAGTGGCCAGAAGAGGGTGTCAGATCCCCTGGAGCCATAGTTAACTTCCTGATGTGGGTTCTAGGATCCAAATTCTTATTCTCTGAAGAAACATAGCCCTCTTAAATTAACCACTGAGTGCTCACCAGTTGACCAGGCTCTATTTTGAGCCCCACATTGACTCTTTTAAAGATATGCCATTTGATCTTATTAATATTTATTTTGGTTAATTTTTTTGAGACGGAGTCTCACTCTGTAGCTGTGGCAAGCCTGGAACTCAGATATCCATCTGCCTGTGTCCAGAGTACTGGGATGAAAGGCATGAGCCACCATACCTGGCAATTTTTGATAATTAATTAGTTGTGCATATTTATGGAGTGTCAGGGATGTGTCAGTTCAGATAGACAGGGGCCAAGGAAGTAGCTCACTTGGCAGAGTGTCACCCATTGTAGTGCACAGGTCCGGGATTTGCTCCCCAGCATCATATGAAACCAAGTATAGGGGCATGCCTGTAATTCAGGCACTCAGGCAGAGTGTAAACACACGGTCATCACTGGTTTTATAGCAAGTGCAGTGCTAGCCTAGAATACCAAAGACATTGTACATAAGAATTAAAAATATTAATCAAACTGAGCCAAGAATGGGGTCCCACACATGTAATCCCAGCACTCAGGAAACTGAGGCAAGAGTATGTCTGAGCATTTAAAGTAGTCTGGGCTACATACAAAGTGAGTTTCAGGTCAGTCTGGTCTAAAGAGTGAGATCCTGTCTCCAAAAAAAAAAAATCAGACAACAAAAAAATGTGTATAATATATGATCTCTTGGCTCTTTTTTTCCATCCTGAGGGTAGAACCCAGTGCCAAATGTATGCTAGGCTAGGACTTTATGAGGAACTGCTGCCTCTGCTCATTTTTTGAGACACGGTTTATTGGTTTAGCCTTCTGTTTATTCTGTAATCAAGGCTGGCCTTGAACTTCCGATCTTTCTGCAGCAATAGAATAGGTTAAGTTGCTCTTTAGGAGCCCTGGCATTTATTCTTGAGACTTTCCTTTTCTTAGGTATAGTGCCCTCAAGCAATGATATTAACCTGCCATACAATTAGGATGGAGAGGGACGGTCTAGGTCACCTGTGTTTTCTGCCCCTCTGGGATATGAGCATCACACTCTGACTCGTTCTTGATCTCCCAGATGTAAACCGCCTTTTAAAAGTTAAATGTTACAGGAATCTGGGGATGGCTCAGCTTCTGCACAAGTATGAGCACCTCACTTCATCCCCAGGATTCACAGTGTTTTAAATAAAGGCTGCAATCCCAGCACTAAGGAGGCAGAGACATGGCTTCAACATGCGAGTACATAAATGCACGCACATGCACTTGTGTGTGCACTCACAAGCATGTACACACATAACCATGCAATACATTGACTCATTTCATACTCTGAAACCATAGGAGGTGAGCTAGCAGGTTGGCTCAGCAGATAAAAGGTGTCCATCCTCAAGTCTGATGACCCAAGTTCAGTACCTTAGACCGCATGGAAGGAAAGCTGCTTCCTACACGTTGTCTTTTCACCTCCATACACATGATATGGGGCACACACACAAACACACATGCAGAGTAAGAAATGTTAAGGCAAATTGGATTATCCTGTTAGAAGTGAGGAAGCAGGCAGAGACGTCAGGTATATTGTCCAAGATTATATACGGAGTAAATAGTCACATCTAAAGCTTGAGCCAGGAGATTCTTGCTCTAGCTTTTAACTTAGTGGTACCCTGCCTAATTTTTTTTTCATTCTGAAACTACCAAGGTTGTCTGCAAGGCAGGTTTTCTCAACTTGAGCACCACCGAGCTATCTGGGTGGTCTTCACCTGGGAGGGGAGGGAGGGGAGAGGACAAGCCTGGTCCCCAATGTGTGGGATTCTCAGACCCCTCCGGCCATTTACCCAGTAGGCATTAACTGCACCTGTACTCTCCAGCTATAGCAGCCAGCATCCCCACAGAGCTTGCTACGTGTCTGGCTAAGAACTGCAAACATGAAATGAACTTCGCCGGCCACCTTTGCTCTGTTCAGGGAGTCCATTTGCTACATCACTGTGCTGTGAAATGCTTACACGTGTGTATACATCGTGTGCATACAGTGGCCATAGTGGCCAGAAGAGGGTGTCCAATAACACTGGAATGGGAGTTACAGATGGTGGTGAGCCACCATGTGGAAACTGAACTCAGGTCTTCTGTGAGAACAGCTAATGTTCTTAGCCACTGAGCCATCTCTCCGGCCCATTTTTTTAAACAATGGAATGAATGTATTCCTTTGTCCTCTGTTACAGGGAAAAGCTACTGGTCAATTGGCACTGTATTTGCTCTGTGCTCATAAATAATAAGGACATCCAGCTACTCCAAGTGAAAGACATTTACCTCTGTGAGCCAGCCTTTCTGGTCTTGTATAATCACCTGAGTTACCCCAGCTGCACCCTTCAAGCACTTGAGTAAGTTAAAAGGGTCAACTTTGATTTAGTCATAATCAGGGAGGTGAACAGACTAGTCCTCGCACCATCTGTCAGCTAACTGCATAAATGAAGGCTTGCACAGTCTAAAATAGAATCTCCCTGGCGTGGCACCGCTAATGTCTGTGGCTGACCATCCTTCACTGAGGGCTGTCCATGAGTTGTAAGATGATGAGACCGTGTGTGGGGGGCCTCCACTTTCTAGATGCTGGTGTGTCAGCCAGCTTTGCCTGCGAACATTTTACAGAGCTCGATATGGAAGAGAAAATTCACCCAGTTTGAGAAGCGGTGTGTTTCGCTGTGTTACAGAATTAGACTCGTGCCCTCGTTACAGGATACGGGATGGTGCCAAAGACCGAGAGGTCAGGCTGGGTGGAAATTGATGGATACCTCTCTTTGTTCTGCAGGACAAATAATGTGCTCTTCTTCTGTGATAACCACATGTTCTTCGAGATGATAAGTCAGAACCACAGTTTGCAGCACTTGAACCTCAGCCTTATGTTCCTCTCCCAGAGCGATGTGAAACTGCTGTGTGATGTCTTGAACCAGGCCGAGTGCAACATATAAAAGCTGCTGTAAGTCTTTCTGTTCACCCAGCTCACTGACGCCCCTCAAAGGGGCTGGCGGGGCAGGGCGGGGGGTGGGGAGGGGGAATCATTAGAGGAAAAAAAGGTTTACTGGATTCCAAATTCCAGCTTATATTCCATTGCTGTGGGAAGTCAGGGTAGCAACCCTGGGAGCACAGTGACATCACATCCGCAGTCAAGAGCGAAGAGCAGTGGGTTAATGTCTGCTTGCTAGTGCTCAACTCACTTTCTCCACCCGTGTACAGTTCAGGATCCTCCTTCGTGAGGAATGGTGCCGCCCGCAGTGGGCAGGTCTTACCACCTCAGTTAACTCCATCAAGAAGTCTCCCCGTAAACACCCCCCTCTAGAGAACCCCTTGTTGAGACTCCCTTTCTAGGTGATTCTAGGGTTAGTAGAGTTGACAGTTGAAACAGTCGCAGGACTTCAGTTTCAAATGTGTGTGCCTGTGACCTCTTTTTCTATTGTTCGTGTGCAAACTTAAGGTCTGATCCCAGCAAGCCAATGAGATGGATCAGTGGGTTGAGGCACCTGCTGCCAACCCTACAACCTCAGTCCTGTCCCCAGGACCCACTGCCACAAGCTGTCCTCTTTGGATGCACAGTCTCCACATGCTCTTTGCATGTATGCTGTGTACACGCATGCTGTGTATGCCCAAACACGTAAACAAATGAATGTAATTTTTAAAAAATGTAAAGTCCTGGGCTGTTAAGAGCATTTGTTTCTCTCCCAGAGGACCCGAGCTCAATCCTCAGCACCCACGTGGTGGTTCACAGGCATCTGTAACTCTGTTGCCAGAGGATCTGACACCTTCTGACACCTGCAGGCTCCAGGTTCGCAAGTGGTGCACAGACACAGGCAGGAAAAGCGCCCACACATGAAATAAAATGAGTGAGTCTTCAGTTTCTCTTAATTGAGCTGAGGATAGAAGGTGAAAGTTAATTTCTAGATGGGTGTATCTGCTTTGGAAGCCATTACTTCTGCTCAGCCTCTGTGGAGTCTGTCACGCCTTAGACTCAGAACTGTTGCTGCCATGTGAACCTTCTGTGGTTGGCACGGCTCCATTTGCTGGCAGATAGGTGCCTCCCGAACAATTCACGGCAGGCGTTCACACCCAAAAAAATTGGAATTCTGGCTGATGGTAAGCCAGGTGAGAAACTCGTGGCTACTGATCATATCTAGATGGAGCTCAGATATTGCTGGTGGCATAAAATTGATTCAAAGTGATAATCATGTGGTTCACCTATAAGGTCAAAGATGGACAGGCCTGTGGGATTAAGAGGCAAGGATAGTAGTGGCTCCGTGTTTGGGGCTAGGGACAGAAAAAGGGGTTGGGAGTGGATATGGATACTGGTATTCTGTATGGTTCTATGATAGCCATGCCTTTGATTTTGAGCGATTGGAGCTTACAGACTGTATAGCAAGAAAACTTAAAGAAATTAAGTATCGAGGAGCAGAAAGAAGTCACAGATAGGTAACGATTTATCATCAGGTCAGGCACTGACAGATCATCATCGGAGACCAGAGCAGCCCGATGAAAGAGACGACTAAAGTTAACATCAAACCAGAACCTAGACACATCTCCCAGAAATTGACTGGAGAAGCCTTCTTGAAGCAGTCAGAGGGAAATCCTGATCCCCTGTCCTGGGAATAGAGCATCCCTTTTGTGGCCCCCATGTAAAAGAACAAATAACAGCAGACAGATGATGCCTGCAGATAACGTGAGCAAGACAGGCACTTAGATTCATCCAGCAGAAAGGACTGAGGAGGCCTTGAAACAGCCCTGCTGGAGTCCCCCTCTTGCCCCCCCCATTGAGGTTTCCAAAATGGAGTACAGCAAGCATCTTCTCCACCCAGGATCTCCTTCTTGCACCCTTTTTCCTGCTGTTTGCTGTTAAACAGGGATAAACAGTAGCAGCTTTGGTTGGCACTGTTCTCTGAGACACAGTGGCTTTCCTCGCAGGCAGTATGATTGCTATTCTTGTTCTTGGGCTGTGTAACTGCTCAAACGCCCCTCGCCCCATTACAGCCCATCCCTGGACAAGGAGTCTTAGAGGACATTTGCAGCTAAACACGCTGAAGTCTAGGACAGGAAAGCCCTGCTCACTCTTAGAGTTCAATTTTAGCAAGCTTAAATGGTGAATCACAATTTACCAGTATAGCTTAAATTACATCTGGAAGTTCAGAGTCATTAAACTCTGTGTGCACTCATGCATACACACACACACACACACACACACACACACACACACACACACGGTGTAAATAATGTAATTTTAGAAACTGGCCTGGAAAGATGGCTCAGTGGGTTAAGAGCACTTACTGCTCATGCAGAGAAGCCAGGTTAAAAATCACAACTCAGAACTCACCTTGAGTGGCTTACATCCTCCTATTCCTCTACTTCTAGGAGCTATGATACCCCTTTCTGGTCTCTATAAGCACTAGGCACATATGTGATGCACATACATTCATGCAGGCAAACAGTCATATACATTAGAATAATTCCTAAAATAAAGAACAGTGTCAAGTTCTGAGAGGTCCCAAACCTTCACGGCGCTAGCACGGGACAATGTCACAAAGGCAGAGAAGC
>NW_026131427.1:22500-70970 GCF_903995435.1 Acomys russatus | reverse complement strand
TAACCCTAACCCTAGCCCTAGCCCAAACCTAACCCTACACTAGCTTTTCCTTCCTAACACTAAAACTAATGCTAAACATAACCCTAAGCCTAAACTTAACACTAGCCCTAACCCTAACCCTAACCTTAAAACCCTGACACTAACCCTAGCCCTAGCCCTAAACCTAACCCTAATCTTAACCATAAGCTTAAACCTAAATGACTACCCTAAACCTCTAAGCCCCTACCCCAAAACTAATCCTAAACGCGCTACCCGAGCCCTAGCCCCACCCTTAAACCAACCCCTACCTAACCAGAACCCTAACCAGAAACCTAGGCTAACCCGTACAACCCGTAACCCTAACCTAAACCTAACCCGCTATTCTACACTAACCTTAAACCTAGCCCTAGGCTACACCATAGCCCTAACACTAAGTAACCCTAATGCTTAACAACTAAACCTACCCTAAACCTAAGTCCAACTAAACCGAAACTAGCCAAGCCCAACCCAGCTCTACCCTAGCTTACCCTAACCGAGGAACCTGAAGAGGACGAGGCCTAACCTAACCAGGGCGTTAAGCACTATGACCTAATAACCAACCCTAACTAGTACCTAAACTGTTTTCCCTAATCTAACTAGTCCTAACGCCTAACACAGAAAAACCCTAACCTAGCCAAGCCGAACCCTAACCATAACCTTAACCAAACATAGTCATAACCCTAACCCTAGCTCTAACCATACACCCTACACACAACCTTAACCCTAGCCCCCTGCCTCGAGCCTACCGCCTAACCCTATACCCAGACATTAGACCCCTAACACTAACGCTCGCCCTAGCCCTAGCCCTAAGTCTCACCCTAACCCTAACCCTAATCCTAAACCTACCCACAACTCTAAACACTTACCCTGACCCTAACCTCAACCGGTAACCCAGCCCCTTAATACTCAACTAAGATCAAACCCTTAACCTAGCATACATCCTGAAACTAACCTCAACCCTAATTCTAACCCTAGCCCAGACCTAGAACCATCTAGACCTAACTGTAAACCCTAAGCCTTACCTTAACCCTAGCCCTAGCCCCTACCTAAACCTACTCCGAAACAAGAGCGGAAACCGATAACCCGAGCTCCTAGCCACCCCTAGAACCACCTAGACCGAAACCTAAACCCTCCCAACTCCTAGCCTTTGAGAACCCTACCTAGACCTTAGGAACCCTAATCCGGTAATTAAATAACCCGAACCTTAACCTCAACCTCGTAATCTCCCTGAATACTAACCTCGATACCCAACAACAACTCCAACACTAACCGCGCCTAGCCAAAACCCCAAACCCCAGCCTGAACATAAACACAACAACTAAACAAAGTCCTAGCCCTAGCCATAACCCTAACTCTAACCCTAGCCCTACCCTATCCCTAACCATAACCATAAACTTAACCCTAACCCTAACCCTAGCCATAACCCTTGCCCCTAAATCAACCCTGACCGTCGACCAGCCGTTTACCCAACCCTAACCTTCACAACCCTAAACCTAACCCTTTACATTCACCCTAGCGAGAAGCCACTAACTCTATACTAACCTAAACTACCCACTAACCAGCCCTGAGCCCATACACATAAACCCTAACTCCTAACCATAAACCTAACCCCACATAACCCTAACCTGAACCCTAACCCTAACCCTTACCCTAACCATAACCCTAACCCTATCCCTCTCCCTACCCCTAACCTTAAAACTAGCCCAAGACCTAACCCTCACCCTATCCGCCAAACCTAACCTTCCTAAGCCTAAAGATACCTTATGACCTAGCCTATAGACCTAGTCCACATACCCTAGCCCTAGTCCTCGCCCTAACCTTAACCCTAACCATAACCCTAATCCTACCCCTACCCCTAACCCTAGCAATAGTCCTGATCCTAACCCTACCCTAGCCTTAGCCCTAGCTCTAAACCTAACCCTTTCCCTAGCACTAGCCTTAGCCCTAGCCCAAGCCCCAGACCCAGACCCAACCCTAACCCCCACCCTAATGGTAACCCTAACTCTAACCCTAAAACCCTAGCCCTAACCCTAACCCTAACCCTAACAATAACCGGAAACTTAACCCTAACCCTAACACTTGCCCTAACCCTAACCCTAACTGTAGCCCTAGCCCTCGACTTAGCCCAAAACCTAAGCCTAACCCTAAACCTAACTCTAACCCTAAACCTAAATCTAATCCAACCCTAACCCTATCACTAACACTAGCACTAAACCCAAACCTTACCCTAAACACAGCCATAAGCCCTAGGCCATACCCTAACCGTAAACTTACCCTAACATTAACCTGAACCCTAAACCTAACCGTAACCATTACACTAATCCTAATCCTAACCCTATCCCTAACCCTAAACCTAAACCTAGCTCAAGACCTAAGCCTAACCGTAACCCTATTTCTAAACCTAAACCTAGACCTAGACCTAATCCTTACCCTAAACCTAAACATAACCCTAGCCTTAGTCCTAGCCCTAAACCTAACCTTAACCCCAACCCTGATTCTAACCCTAACCCTAACCCTAATCCAAACCCTAATCCTAACCTAACCTAATCCTGGCTCTGACACTGACCCTGACCCTGACCTTTGACCCTGACCATGACCATGACCCTGATCCTGAACCTAACCCTAAACCTAAACTGGACCCTGGCCCTAAACCTGACCCTAAGCCTAACCTTAGCCCTAGCCCTAAACCTAAGACTAGCCCTAGCCCTAGCCCTAGCACTAACCCTAATGCCATAATGTAACCATAACCCAACCCCTAACCCTAACCCTAGCCCTAGCCTTAACTTTAACCCTAACCCTAACCCTACCCTAATGTAATCCCAAATCTAACCCTAATCTTAACCCTAATCCTAACCCTAACCCTTTCCCTAGCCCTAACGCTACCCTAACCCTAACTCTAACTGTAACCCTACCCCTAGTCTTAACTCTAACCCTACCACAACCCTAGCCCTATCGGTAACCCCAACAACAACCCCAAGCCATAACCCTAAACCTAACCCTGACACTAGCCTTAGCGCTAAACTTAAACCTAACCCTAAACCTAACCTTAACTGTAACCCTAACCCTAACACTAACAGTATCCCTAACCCTAACCATAATCCTAGCCCTAACCCTAACACTAACCCTATCCCTAAACCTAGCCCTTACCCTAAACCTAACCCTAGCCCTAACCCAAAGCCTAACCTAAACCCTAAACCTAAAACCTTAGACCTTACCCTAAACCTCACCCTAACCCTTACCCTAACCCTAACCTAACCCTTACCCTATCCCTATCCCTATCCCTAAAGCCTACCCGAACCGCGACCTCTAGCAGTACCCAAAACACCTAGCGCTATTGCCTAAACTTAAAACTAACCCTGCACCCTAAAAACTTAACCTTAACTGTAACCCTAGCTCTAACCCTAACCCTAACCCTCAACCTTACCCTAAACCTAACACTAGCCATAGACCTAAACCGAACTGTAACCCTGGCCGTAACCATAATCCTAACCCTAACCTAACCCTGACCCTAAACCTAACCCTATCCTACATAAAACAGAACCTAGCCCTAGGCTGATAAAGCGAACCCCTAAATCGAAAGCCCTAGGTCTACGACTACCCCTAACCCCAGCCCTAATCCTATCTCTAGCCCTAACCCTATAACTAACCCTAAACTGAGCCCTAGCCTAGCCCTAGCCCTAACCCTAACCACTAAACTGACCTGCCCGAACCTGACCATGTCCCTGACCCTGACACTGACATGGACCCAGACAATGACCCTAACACTAACCTTAACCATTACCCTAACACTAACAATAACACTAACCCTAACGCTAGCCCTAACCCCTAACCCTAAACATAACCTTAGCCCTTAGCCATACTCAACCCTAGCCATAGCCCTAGCTCTAGCACTAACCCTAACTCAAATTTTAAACATAACCCTAACCCTAAACCTTACCTTAACTGTAACCATAACCGTAACCCTAACCCTAACCCTCATCCTAAACCTAGCCCTAGCCCTAATCGTAACACTGTCCCTGACCCTAACCCTAGCCCTGACCCTAACTCTAACCCTAATCAAAGCCCAAGCCCTAGCCCCAACCCCAACCCCAACCCCAAACCTAACCCTAACCCTTACCCTGACCCAGACACTGACCCCGACCTTGACCCTAACCCACCCCGACCCTAAATGCAAACAGTAACCCGTACACTGACGTGAGGCATAATGTAACCTAACCCCAACACTAACCCTAACCCTAACATAACGCTAACCTTAGCCCTAGCCCTAACCCTAACCCTAACCCTTGCCCTAACCCTAACACTAACCATAGCCCTAGGCCTACCCTAACGCCAGCCCTAGTCCTAGCCTTAACCCTAACCCTAACCCCAACCGTAAACCTAACCCTAACCCTAACACTAATCCTAGCCCTAGCCCTAACTTTAACCATAACCCTATCTTTAAACCATAACCCTAACCCTAGCCCTAACACTAACACTAAAACTAACGCTAGACCTAATCCTAGACCTAGCCCTTGCCCTGTCCTAAAACAAACCCTAACCCTAAACCTAGCCCTAACCCTAACCCTAACCATAAACCTAACCCGAGCCCTATTCCTACCTTAAACTTAGGTCCTAGCCCTAGACCTAGCCATAACCCTAACCATAAACCTAACCCTAACCCTAACGCTAACACTAAGCCTAGAACCTAAACCCTTCCACCCTATCCCTAACCCTAAACCCTAAACCTAAACCTTAACCTAACCCTAACCATAAAACACTAATCGTAACCCTAACCCTAACCTAGCCCAAGCCCCAAGCCCTAACCTTACCCTAACCCTAACCCTAACACTTAACCTAACACTAACCGTAACCCTAATCCTAACACTAATAACCCGTGAAGCCCTAAAGCCCTACATACGCCTAATGGCCAACCCCAACACGAACCCGAAGCCTAAAACCTAACAGTAAACCTAAATGTAACCATGAACCATTCTAAGACCCTGACCAACACTAACCCTAACCCTATCCCTAACCCTAGCCCTAGCCCTAAACTTAACACTAACCTTAGACCTAACACTAGTCCTAACCCTAAAACTAACACTAACCCTAATCCTATCCCTACCCTAACGCTATCCCTAGCCCTAGTACTAACCCTAACCCTAACCATAAACCTAACCCAAATCCTAACACTTACCCTAGCCCTATACCTAAACCTGACCAAAACCCGAACCCTAACCATATCCTAACCCTAACCCTAACCCTACCCCTAAAATTAACTCTAACCCTACCTAACCAACCAGAAGCCCGAACCTAAACTTAACCCCGAACCCAACACTAAACCCTAATCCAAGCCCTAACCCTAACCCTAATCTAAACTAAATCTCAATCTAACCCTAACCCTAGCCCTAGCTGTAACCCTAACCATAACTTAACACTAACCCTAACTCTAACCCTAATCCTAAACCTAAACCTATACCTAACCCCAACGCAAACCCTAACCTTAACAGTAACCATAACCCAAACCCTAACACTAACACCAACCCTAACCCTAAACCTAACCCTAACCCTAACCCTAACCCTAAACCTAGGCCTATCCCAAGCCCTAACCCCAACCCTAACCCTAACCCTGACACTAACCCTGACCCTGAGCCTGACTCGGACACTGACACTGACCCTGACACTAAACCTAACCATAACCATAACCATGACTCTAACCCAACCTAACCCTGACTCTGACCCTGACCCTAACCCTAACCCTAATCTTAATCCTAACCCTAACACTTTCCCTAACCCTAAACCTATCCTTAACCCTAACGCTAACCCAAGCCCTAAGCGGCTCCATAAACCGAGGCCTAGGCCCTAGCCCTACACTAGCCCTAGCCCTAACCCTAACCCAAACTAACCCTAACCCTAACCCTATCCTTAACACTTACCCTAACCCTAACGGTATCCCTAACCCTAACCTTAACCATAACCCTAAACTTAACACTAACCCTAGCCCTAGGCTTAACCCTAAACCTAACCCTAACCCTGGCCCTAACCCTAACACTAATCCTAACCCTAGCCCTGCCCCTATCCCTAGCTCAAACCCCAAGCCCATCCCTAACCCTATCCCTAACCCTAACCCTGACCTGGACCATGAACCTGACCTTAATGTAATCCTAACCCAAACATAACCCTAACCCTAACCCCTAAACATAACCCTAACCATAACCCTAACTCTAACCTTAACTAATAACCCTAACCGCTAACCCTAACCCTAGCCCTAGCCTTAACCTTAAACCTAAATCTAACACCTACCTAAATCATAACATATCCGTAGTCTAATCCTCCCCGAAACCTAACTGTCTAGGAACATCATAGCCCTACCATAACGCTATCCTTAGCCATAGACCTAACCCTAACACTAACCCTAACCTTAAACCTAACCCTAACACTAAACCTAACCCTAACACTAAACCTAAACCTATCCCTAACCCTCACCCTAACCCTAACCTTAAGCCTAATCTTAAACCTAACCCTAACCCTAACCATTACCATAGCCCTAACCGTAACCCGACACCTAACCCTAGCCCTCGCCCGAACCCGAACCTAACTTAACCCTAACCCTAACATTGAACCCTACACTAAAAAGAACAAAAAGAACCATAACACTAACCCTAAACCTAACCCTAATCCTAACCCTAGCCCTAATCATAACCCTAACCCTAGCCCTAGCACTAACACTAACCCTAACCCTGACACGGCTCCTGACACTGAACCTGACGCTAATCCAAACCTTAACCCTAACCTTTACACTGAACCTAACCCTAGCCCTAACCCTAGCCCTAACCCTAACCCTAACATTAGCCCTATCCCTTACCCTAGCCCTACCCTAGCCCTAAGCCCTACCCTAACGCTAGACCTAGCCCTAGCCCGAACCCTAACCCTAACCCTAAACCTTAACCCTAACCCTAAACCTAACCCTAACCATAACCCTATCCCAGACCAGGACCCTGACACTGACCCTGACACTCACACTAACCCTAACCCTAACCCTTACCCTGACCCTAACGTAACCCTAAAACCTTAACCCTAACCCTAATGCTAACAGTAACTCTAACCCTAACCATAACCCTAACTATAGCCCTAGCCTTAGCGCTAAACCAAACCCTAACCCTAATTCTAACACTAGTCCTAACCTTAAACCTAAACCTAACCCAAACCCTAGCGCGATCCCTCCCTAACGCTACGCACCCTTAGCCATAGACCCAACCTAACACTAACGCAAACCCAGACAACTAACCCTAAACCCTTATTTTGACCCGACCCTAGGACCTAACCCTAGGACCTAACCAAACACTAACTAACACACCATTAGCACCTAACCCGAACCCTAAACACTAACCCTAACCCTAGCCCTAGCCCTCCCCTAACGCCAGACCCTAGCCCTAGCCCGAACCCTAAGCCTAACCTTAACCCTAACCCTAACCCTAACTAAAACCCTAACCGTAACACCATCCCTGACCAGGACCCTGACACTGACCCTGATGCTAACCTAACCCTAAACCTAACCCTTACCCTGACCCTAACATAACCCTATGCCTAACCCTAACACTAACTCTAACCCTAACCATAACCCTAACTATAGCCCTAACCTTAGCACTAAACCTAACACTAAACCTAATCCTAACACTAGTCCTAACCCTAAACCTAAACCTAACCCAACCCTAGCTATATCCCTACCCTAACGCTAGCCTTAGCCATAGACCTAACCCTAACACTAAAGCTAACACTATCCCTATCCATAACCCACACGCAAACCGTAACCCTAACCCTAAACCTAAACTTACCCCTTACCGTAACCTTAACCCAAAAAAAAAAAAAAAAAACCATAACCGCTAACCCGATCCCTCCACTAAGAGCCCCCCTAACCCTAGCCCTAGCCCTAGCACTACGCTAACCCTAACCCTAAACTTTAACCCAACCTAATTACAATGCCACCGCTAAACCCTAGCCCTAACGCTAACCCTAAACATAACCCTAACCCCTAAACCATAAACCTAACCCTATGCCTAGCCTTAACCCTAACCCTAACCTAGCCCTAGCCCTAGCTCTAAGCCTAACCCTGACCCGGCTCCTGACACTAACTTTGACGCTAATCCTAACACTAAAACCCTAACCATAACATTAGCCCTAACCCCAACCCTAACTCTAACAATAACCCTAGCCCTAGCCCTAACCTTAACCCTAAACCTAACTCTAACCCTAACCTTAAACCTAAACCCCAACTCTAACCCAAAACCTAACCCTAACCCTGAACCTAGCCCTAGTCCTAACATTAACCATAACCCTAACCCTAATCCTAACCCTAACCCTAACACTAACCCTAAACCTAGCCCTAGCCCTAACTCTAACCGTAAATCCTAACCCTAACCCTAGCCCTACTCTTACACCTAAATATAACCCTAACACTAGCCTTAGCCGTACTCCTAATCCTAACCCTATACCTAACCCTAGAGCCCTAACCCTAACCCTAACCATAACCCTAGCCTTAGCCTTAGCACTAACCCTAACCCAAACCTATACCATAATCCCTAACCCTAACCCTGACCCTGAGCCTGACGCTGACCCTGACCCTGACCCTAATCCTGACCATGACCCAGACCCTGACCCTGACCTTGACCCTAACCCTTTACCCTATCCCTAACACTAACCCTAACAACTCTAAGAATAACTCTATCCCTAAACATAACCCTAGCCAAAACCCTAACCCTAACCCTAGCCCCTACAAGTAACCCTAACATCCCATGCCCTAAACCCTAAAACTAGACCTAACATAAAACCCTACTCTAACCCTAACCCTAAACAATACCCTAACCCTATTCCCAACGCCCTAACCCTAATCTAACCCTAACCCTAACCCTAAGCTAACCCAAACCCTAAACCTAAACCTAGCCCTAACCCTAAAACAAATCGTAACCCTAGCACTACCTAACCCTATCCTAAACCGTACCATAAAGCCCTAACCCTAGACCTAACCCTTGACCTAACCCTAAATCCTAAACCGACCCTAACACTAACACGCAACTAAAACTACCCTAAACCTTAACCTAAAGCGAAAACCCTAGCCCTAAACCTAAACCCTAACCCTAGCCCTAACCCTAAACGCTAACAGTAATCATAGCCCTAAACCTAACACTAACCCTGACCCTGACTGTAACCATAAACCTAACCTTAACACCTTACCCTTACCCTAACCCTAGCCCTAGCCCTAGCCCTAAACATAACACTAACCTTAACCCTAACACTATCCTAACCCTCACCCTAACCCTAACCCTAACCCTAATAATTATTGCCCTAAAATAACCCTAACACTAGCCCTAACCCTAAACCTAAACCCTAAACCCTAACATTAACCCTGACCCAGACCCTGAACTTAACCCTAGCTATAGCCCTAACTGTAAACTTTACCTTAACCCTAGCCCTAACACTAACCTTATCCCTAGACCTATCCCTTAAACAAACCCTAACCGTAATTCTACCCTAAAACCTAACCGTAACCCTAACCCCTAACCCTTACCCTAATCCCAACGCAATCCCTATCCCTAACCCTTACCCACTCCTAGACCCAACCCCTAACCCTAAAACCTTAATACCACGGCAACTAAACTTAAACCCGAACCTAACCGAGCCTGAGACCTAACCTTAACCCTAACCCTAACCGTAGCCCAACCCTAACACTAACCCTAACCCTAAACCTAGCCATAGCCCTAACCCTAAACTTAACCAGCCCTAAACCTATCCCCAACCCTAACCCTAATCCTAGCCCTATACCTAACCCTTACAGTAACCCTAACCCTAACTCTGACCCTGACTGTAACCCTAAACCTAACCTTAACCCTGACCGTTTCCCTAAACCTAACACTAACACTAACAACAACCCTAACCCTAAGCCCTAGACCTAAACCTAACCCTAACACTAACCCTAACCCTAACACTAATCATAACCCTACACCTAGCCATAAACCATAACCCTAAACTTAACCCTAGCCCTAAACCTAACCCCAACCCTGACCCTAACCCTAAACCTAACCCTAGCCCTAACACTAACATTAACCTTAACCCTAGCCCTAAAATTAACCCTAAACGTAACCATAGCCCTAACCCTGACCCTAACCCTAAACCTAGCTCTAACACTAATCCTAACTCTAACACTAACACTAACCCCTACCCTAACCCTAACCCTAGCCCTAGCCCTATCCTTTACCCTAACCCTAACCGTAACCCTAACCCCAAACCTAACTGTAACCCTAATCCTAACCCTAACCTTATCCCTAGGCCTAACACTAACCCTAACCCTAAACTTCACCCTAGCACTAAACCCAACCCTAAACACATACCCTAAACATAGCGCTAGCCCTAACCCTAACCCTAACCCTAGACCTAACACTAACTCTAAACCTAACCCTAACACTAAAGCTACCCATAAACTTAACCCCAAACTAAACTCTAGCCCTAACCTAACCCTAACCCCAAACCTAGGCCTAATCCTAACCCTAACCCTAGCAGTAACCCTAACCCTAAAACTAACCCTAACCCTATCCCTAACCATGATCCTAACCATAACCCTAAACCTAACACAATCCCTAGCCCTAGCCCTAGCCCTAACCCTAACTCTAAACTTTACCCTATCCCTAACACTAACCCTAACAACCCTAAATAACTCTATCCCTAGACCTAACCCTAGCTCTAACCCTAACCCTAACACTAACCCCCAACCCTAGCCTTAACATTAACCCTAACAGTAACCATAGCCCTAACCCTAACCCTAAATCTAGCCCTAACACTAACCCTAACTCTAACCCTAACCCTAAACAATACCCTAACCCTAACCCTAGCCTAACCCTAAACCTAAACCTATCCCTAAATCTTACCCTAACCCTAACCCTAAACCTAAACCTAGTCCCTTGCCCTAACCCTTTACACTAACCCTAATTCTAAACCAAAATCTAACCATAACCGTAACCCTAACCCTAAGACTTACCCTAAACATACCCATCACCCTAAACCTAAGCCTAACCCTATCCGTAACCCCAACTCCAAACCCAACCCCAAACTTAACCCTAACACTAACACTAACCCGAACCCTAACACAAACCCTATCCTTAGTCCTATCCCTAACCCTAATCTTAACCCTAATAACGCAAGCCCTAGGCCTAACCCTAACCCTAACACTAGCCCTTACCCTAACCCTAACCTTAGCCCTAGCCATACCCTAGCCCTAACCTAACCCTAAACCTAACATTAACCCTAACTCTGACCCTGACCCTGACCTTAACACTAGCTGTAGCCCTAAACCTAACCCTTACCCTAACCATAGCCCTAACCCTAAGCCTAAACCTAGCCCTAGCCCTATACTTTAAACCTAACCTTTACCATAACCGTAACCCCAAACCTAACAGTAACCCTACCGTAAACCCTAATCCTAACCCTAACCCTAGCCCTAGCCCTAACCCTAACCCTAATCTTAACGCTAGCAATAACCCTAACCCTATACCTAAACCTAACTATAGCCCTAGCCCTAACCCTAACCCTAATCCTTGCCCTAACCTAACGCTAAACCTAATCCTAACACCAAAACTACCCATAACCTTAACCTTAAACTAAACCCTATCCCTAAACCTAACCCTAAACCCTAGCCCTATAACCCTAACCCTAATTCTAACCCTAACCCTAGCACTGACCTAATTCTAAAACTAACCCTAACCCTAGCTCTAACCCTAAACCTAACAGTAATCATAGCCCTAAACCTAACACTAACACTGACCCGGACCATAATCTAAACCTAACCTTAACACCTTACCCTTACCCTAACCCTAACCCTAGCCCTAGCCATAGCCCTAAACATAACCCTAACCCTAAACCCTAATACTAATCCTAACCCTCACCCTAACCCTAACCATTACCCTAACCCTAACACTAGCCCTAACCCTAAACCTAAGCCTAACCCTAACCCTAACATTAACCCTGACCCTGACCCTGATCTTAACCCTAGCTATAGCGCTAACAGTAAACTTTACCTTGACCCTAGCCCTAACCCTAACACTAACCTTATCCCTAACCCTATCCCTTAAACAATCCCTAACCGTAATCCTAACCCTAAACCTAACCGTAACCCTAACCCTAACGCCTGTAACACCTAATCCCACCCTATCTGTATCCCTAACCCTTACCCTAAACCTAACCCGAACCCTCACCCTAACCTTAATCCTAGCACTAAACCTAACCCTAAACCTAACCCTAAAAGTAGCCCTAACCCTAGCCCTAACCCTAACACCTAAACCGTAACTCTAACCCTAACCCTGACGCTAACCCTAACCCTAAACCTAAACCTAGCCATAACCCTAACCCTAAACTTAACCCTAGCCCTACCCTAACCCCAACCCTCAACCTAACCCTAGCCCTAACCTAACCCTAACCCTAAAGCTAACACTAGCCCCTAAACACTACCGACATTAAACTTAAACCCTAGGCCCTAAAAGGGAACCATAAATGGTAAACCATAGCCTACGCTAACCTAAACTACCCTAACACTAACTCTGACTCTAACCCTAACCCTAAGCAATAACCATAACGCTAACCCTACCTAACCCGAAACCTAACCCTAACCCTAAACTTTACCCTAACCCTAACACTAACCCTAAACCTAAACCTAGCCCTAACCCTAACATTAACACTAACCCTAACCCTAACCCAAACTCTAAGCATAACCATAACCCTAACCCTAAGACTTACCCTTAACCTACCCATCACCCTAAAACCCTAACCCTATCCATAACCCCAACTCCAAACCCAACCCCAAACCTAACCCTAACCCAAACACTAACACTAACCCCAACCCTAACGCTAACCCTAACACAAATCCTATCCCTATCCCTATCCCTAACCATAACCCTAATAACACAAGCCCTAGGCCTAACCCTAACCATAACACTAGCCCTTACCCTAACCCTAACCTTAACCCTAGCCATACCCTAGCCCTTACCTAACCCTACCCGAACAGAACCCTAACAGCGGACCCCGGGGACCCTGACCTGTTACCATAAATGTAAGCCCTAAACCAAACCCTTACCCTAAACATAGCCCTAACCCTAAGCCTAAACCTAGCACTATCCCTTAACCAAACCTTTACCGTAACCGTAACCCCAAACCTAACAGTAGCCCTACCATAACCCTAATCCTAACCCTAAACCTAGCCCTAGCCCTAGCCCTAGCCCTAACCCTAACCCTAATCTTAACCCTAGCACTAACCCTAACCCTATACCTAAACCTAACCATAGCCCTAGCCCTAACCCTAACCCTTGCCCTCACCCTAACGCTAAACCTAACCCTAACACTAAAACTACCCATATCTTTAACCCTAAACTAAACTAAACCCTAGCCCTAAACCTAACCCTAACCCTAACCCTAGCTCTAACCCTAACCCTAATTCTAACCCTAACCGTAGCACTGACCCTAACCCTAACCCTAACCCTAACAGTAATCATAGCCCTAAACCTAACACTAACCCTGACCCTGACCGTAACCCTAAACCTAACCTTAACCCCTTACCCTTACCCTAACCCTAACCCTAGCCCTAGCCCTAAACATAACACTAACCCTAACACTAATCCTAACCCTCATCCTAACCCTAACCCTAACCATTACCCTAACCCTAACACTAGCCCTAAACCTAATCCCTAACCCTAACCCTAACATTAACACTGACCCTGACCCTGACCTTTGAACTTAACGCTTGCTGTAGCCCTAACACTAAACTTTACCTTAACCCTAGCCCTAACCCTAACACTAACCTTATCCCTAGCCCTATCACTTAAACAAACCCTAACCGTAAACCTAACCCTAAACCTAACTATAACCCTAACCCTAACCCTTTCCCTAATCCTAACCCTATCCCTATCCAACGCCGTACCCCTAAACATAACCTAACCTTAATTCGATAAGCAACTAAACCTAACCCTAAACCCTAAACCTAAACCTAACCCCTAAAAAGCCTTAACCCTAATGCTAACCCTACCCTAAACCTAACCTAGCATAACCCTAACCCTAAACCTAACCCTAACCAAAGCCCCTAAAGCCCTAGCCCTAACCCTAACCCTAGACCTAACCCTAACTCTAAACCTAACCCTAACACTAAATCTACCCATAAACTTAACCCTAAACTAAACAAACCTAGCATACACCGTAAAACGAACCCCAGACCCGAGCCCTACCCATAATCCTAAGCACGATAACCCTAACCCTAAAACTAACCCTAACCATAATACTAGCCCTAACCCTAACAGTAATCATAGCCCTAAACCTTACCCTAAACCTGACCCTGACCATTACCCTAAACCTAACCTTAACCCTAAACCTAACCCTAAAACTATACCTAACCCTAAAGCTAACCCCAACCCTAACCGTAGCCGTAACCCTAAACCTAAACCTAAACTAACCAAGCTCTAGACCGAACCCTAACCATAGCCCCAGCCCTGGTTCTATAACTAACACTAACCCTCACCTTAAGCCTAACCCTAACACTAACACTAACCATAACCCTAAACCAAACTCTAACAATAACCCTAACCCTAACCTTACTGTAAACGTAACCCTAACCCTAACCCCAACTCCAAACCCCACCTCAACCTTAACCCTAACACAAAGACTATCCCTAGTCCTATCCCTAACCCTAACCCTAACACAAACACTATCCCTAGCCCTATCTCTAACCCTAACCCTAACCCTAACCCTAATCCTAGCCCTAACCCTAGCCTAACCCTAGCAGTAACCCTAGCCCTAACCCTAACCCTAATACAAAACCTGACCTTAACCCTAACCCTAATCTTAACCCTAACCCTTACCATAACCATAACACTAACCCTAATGCTAACCATAAACCTTAGCCCTAGCTCCTAACCCTAACCCTAAACCTAACCCTAACACTAAACCTAACACGCACTCTAACCCTAACCCTATCCCTAACCCCAACCCTTACCATATTCCTAACACTAGTCCAAACCCTAATGCCAACTCTAGCCCTAGCCCGAACCCTAACCCTAGAACTAGCCCTAGCCATAACCCTAACCCAAACCCTAACCCTGATCCTAACCCTAACACTAACACTAACAACCCTAACCGCTAACCCTAACCCAACTACAAACCCAACCCAAACTCTAACCCTAACCCTAACTCTAACTCTAACAATACACTAACCTTAACCTTAACACAAAACCTAGCCCTAGCCCTAACCCTAACCCTAACACACGTGCTAGGCCTGCCCTAACTCTAACGCTAAACTTAACCCTAGCCCTAGCACTAATCCTAACCCTAAACCTAACCCTAACATTAACCCTGACCCTGAACCTGACCTTAACCCTAGCCATAGCCTTAACTCTAACCCTTATCCTAACCCTAGCCCTAACCCTAACCCGAGCCCTATACGATCCCTTACCTACCTAACCCTAACCCTAAACCTAACCGTAACCCTAACTCTAACCCAAAACCTAAACCTAACCCTATCCCTAGCCATAAACCTAACCCTTAACATAAGCCTAACACTAAACTTAACCCTAGCACTAACCCTAACCCTAAACCTAATCCTAACACTAGACCTAGCCCTAACCCTAACCAAAACCCTAACCGTAACCCTAACCCTAACCCTAACCCTAATCCTAAAAGTAAACATAGCCATAACCCTAACCCTAAACTTAACACTACCCCTAAACTTAACCCTAATCCTAACCCTAGCCATAACCCTAATCCTTACACTAACACTAGCCCTAACCCTAACCCTAAAATTAACCCTAAGCCTAACCCTAGCCCTAACCCTAACTCTAAGAGTAACGCTAGCCATAACCCTAACCCTGACCCTGAGTGTAACCCTAAACCTAACCATAAACCTAATCCTTACCCTAACCATAACACTAACCCTAATCCTATCCCTAAAAAACGAACCCTAAACCCTAGCTAGCCCGAACCCTTACCCTAGAACTAGCCCTAGCCCTAACTCTAACCCTAAACGTAACCCTAAACCTAAACCCTAACCCTAAAACTAACCCTAACCCTAACCCAACCCCGAACTCCAAACCCAACCCCAACGCTAAACCCAACCCTCACACTAAAACTAACCCTAAACCTAAGCCTAACACAAACCCTAGCCATAGCCCTATCCCTAACCCTAATCCTAACCCTAACCTAAGCCCCAGGCTTAACCCCTAACCCTAACCCTAGCCCTAAACCTAACCCTCACCTAAACCCTAAGCCCTAGCCTAGCCCTAAACCTAACCCTAACCCTAACATTAACCCTGAGCACTGACCCTTGACCTAGACTTAATCGAGCGATAGCCCTAACCCCGAAATCTTAACCCTAACCTAAAAGCCCTAACCTTAACCCTAACCCTAGACCTAAACCTATTCCTAGCCCTAACCCTAACCCTAAACCTAACCCTAAACTTAAACCTAGCACTAACCCTAACCCTAGCCCTAGCCCTAACCCAAAACTTAAACCCGAACACCTACCCAGCCCTAAACCTAATTCCGAAGAACCCTAACCATAAAACTAAACCTAACCATAACCATAACCCTAAACTTAACCCTAGGCCTAACCCTAACCCTAGCCATAACCCTAATCCTAATCCTTACACTAAAACTAGCCCTAAACCTTACGCTAAAACTAACCCTAACCCTAACGCTAGCCATAACCCTAACCATAATACTAACACTAACAGTAACCCTAGGCCTAACCCAAACCCTAACCCGAACCCTAAACCATAACACTAGCACTAACCCTAACCCTGCCCCAGTCCTAGCCGTAAACCCAGCCATAACCCTCACCCTATCACTAAAAATAACCCTCACACCTAACCCTAACCCTAGCCCTAACCCTAACACTAACCCTAACCATAGTCCTAACCCGACCTCTAAATCTAGCTCTAGACATAGCCCTAACCCTAATCCTAAACTTAACACTAACCCTAACCCTAACAACCGTAACCCTAAATCTAACCCAAACTCTAACCCTAGCCCTAACCCTAAATGCTAAACCTACCCTAACCCTAACACTAACCTAACCCTAACTCTAACCCTAACCCTAAACTTTACCCTAACCCTAACATTTACCCTAACAACCCTAAGAATAACTCTAGCCCTAAAACTAACCCTGGCCCTAAACCTAACCCTAACACTAACTGTAACCCTAACCCTAGCCCTAACCTTAACACTAACCGTAACTATAGCCCTAACCCTAATCCAAACCCTAAACCTAGACCGAACACTAACCCTAAACACTAACCCTAACCCTAACGATAACCCTAACCTAACCCTAACCCTAACCCATAGCCTAAACCTAACTCTAACCCTAACCCTTATCCTACCTAAACCTAACCCTAACCGTAACTTTATCCTAACCCTAACACTAACCCTAACAACCCTAACAATAACTGTACCCCTAAACTAAACCCCAGCCCTAACCCTAACCCTAACATTAACAGTAACCCTATCACTAGCCATAACCTTAACACTAACTGTAGTCATAGCCCTAAACCTAACCCTAACCTTTAAACCTAGCCCTAACACTAACCCTAACTCTAATCCTAACCCTAACCCTAGGGATAACCCTAACCCTAACCCTAAGGATAACCCTAACCCTAACCCTAACCCATACCATAACACTAACTCTAGACCTAACCCTAACCCTAACCCTAGCTCTAACGCTAACCCTAAGTGTAACCCTAGCCCTAACCCTAACCCTAACCCTGACCCTGACTGTAACCCTAACCCAAACCTTAAACCTAACCCTTACCATAACCCATAACACTAACCCTAAACCTAACCCAAGCCCTAGCCCTAGCTCTAAACCTAACCCTAACACTACCCCTAAACCCTCACCCCACCCTAACCCTAATCCTAACCCTTACCAAAACCCTAACCCTAGCCCTTCCCTAACCATAACCCTAGCCCTAGCCCAAAAAAAAAAAACACACCCTAATCCTAGAACTAGTCCTAGTCCTAACCTTAACCCTAACCCTAACCCTAACACTAACCCTAATACTAACCCTAACACTAACAACCATAACCCTAACTCTAACCCTCACCCTAGCCCTAGCCTGAACCCTAATCCTGACCCTAACCCTAAACCTAGCCCTCCTCCTACCCTAACCCTAACTCTAACTCTAACCCTAACCCTAACATTTACCCTAAAAACGCTAATACTAACCCTAACAACACTAACAATAGCTCTAAACCCAAACCTAACCCTAGCCTTAACCCATACCCTACAGTAACCCTGTAACTAACCCTAGCGGGCTAGTGTTAGGGCTAGGGTTAAGGTTAGGGTTAATGTTTGGGTTAGGGTTAGGGCTAGGGTTATGATTCTGGTTAGGTTAGGGTTAGGGTTATGACTAGGGTTATGGTTAGTTTTAGGGTTAAATTTAGGGTTAGGATTCTGGTCACGGTTAGGGTTAGAGCTAGGTTTAGGGAAAGGACTAGGGTAAAGTTTTAGAGTTAGGGTTAGCGTTTGGGCTAGGGCAAGGGTTAGGGTTAGGGTTATGGTTAGGGCTAGGGTTAGGTTTAGGGTTAGGGCTAGGGCTAGTGCTAGGGTTAGCGTTAGGGTTAGGGTTAGGGCTAGGCCTAGGATTAGGATCAGTGTCAGGGTCAGGATCAGGGTCAGGGTTAGGGTTTGTGTTAGTGTTAGGGTTAGAGTTAGGGTTAGGGTTAGGGTTAGGTCTAGGCCTAGGATTAGGATTAGTGTCAGGGTCAGAATCAGGGTCAGGGTTAGGGTTTGTGTTAGGGTTAGGGGTAGGGTTAGGGTTAGGGATAGGCCTAGGGCTACATTTAGGGTTAGGTTTAAGAGTGGATCTGGGTCAGGGTCAGGGTCAGTGTCATAATCAATGTTAGGTTTAGGTTTAGGGTTAGGATTAGGATCAGGGTTAGGAATAGGGTTAGGGTTAGGTTTAGGGTTAGGTTTAGGGCTAGGTTAGGTTTAGGGTTAGGGTTAGAGTTATGGCTAGGGCTAGGGCTAGGGTTAGGGTTATGACTAGGGTTAGGTTTAGGGTTAGGGCTAGGGCTAGGGCTAGGGTTAAGTTTAGGGTTAGGGTAGGGTTAGGTTTAGGGTTAGGATTAGGGTTAGGTTTAGTTTTAGGGTTAGGGTTAGGGATTGGGTTAGGGTTAATGTATGGGCTAGGGTTAGGTTTAGAGCTTGGGTTAAGGTTAGAGTTAGGGTTAGGGTTAGGTGAGGGCTAGGGGTAGGGTTAAGTTTAGGGCTAGAGTTAGGTTTAGGGTTAGCGTTAGCTTTAGGGTTAGGGTTAGGGCTAGGGTTAGGGCTTGGGTTAATGGTAAGTTTAGGGTTAGGTTTAGTGTTGGATTAGGGCTAGGATTTGGGTTAGGATTAGGGTTAGGGCTAGGGTTAGGGTTAACGTTAGGCTTAGGGTTAGGGTTAGGGTTGGGATTAGGGTTGGGGTTTGGGTTAGGATTAGAGTTAGGGTTAGGGTTGGTGTTGTGGTTAGGGTTAGGTTTGTGGTTAGGGTTAGGGTGAGGGTTAGGGTTAGGGCTAGAGTTAGGTTTAGGGTTTGTTTAGGGCTAGGGTTAGAGCTAGGACTAGGACTAAGGCTAAGTTTAGGGTTAGGTTTAGGGTTGGGTTTAGGTTTAGGGTTAGGGTTAGGTTTAGTTTTAGAGCTAGGGCTAGGGCTAGGGCTAGGATTAGTGTTAAGGTTCGGGTTAGGGTTAGAGTCAGGGTCAGGGTCAGGGTCAGAGTCAGGTTTAGGGTTAGGTTTAGGGTCATGGTCAGGGTCAGAGTCAGGGTCAGAGTCAGGGTCAGATTCAGAGTCAGGGTTAGGTTTAGGTTTACGGTTAGGGTTATTGTTAGGGTCAGGGTTAGCGTTAGGGTTAGGGCTAGAGTTAGGTTTAGGGTGAGGGTTAGGGTTAGGGCTCGGTTAGGGTTAGGGTTAAGGCTAGGCCTAGGGCCAGGGTTAGGGTTAGGTTTATGGCTAGGGTTAGGGTTAGGGATAGGTTTAGATCTAGGGCTAGGGCTAGGGCTAGGGTTAGGGTTAGGTTAGGGTTAGGAATAGTCTTAAGGTAAGGTTTAGGGTTAGGTTAGGGTTAGTGTTAGTGTTAGTGTTAGGGTTAGGTTCAGGGATAGGGTTAGTGTTAACAATAGCGTAAGCATTAGCGTTAGGGTTCGGTTTAGGAGTAAGTTTAGGTTTACAGTTAGGTTTAGGGTTAGGATTATGGTTAGGGCTAGAGCTAGGGTTAGGGTTAGTTTTAGGGTTAGGGTTAGGGTAGGTTTAGGGTAAGGGATGTGGTTAGGGTTAGGGCTAAGGTTAGGGCTAAGCTAAGTTTAGGGTTAGGGTTAGGGCTAGGGCTAGGGTTAGGTTTTGTGTTAGGTTTAGTGTTAGGGTTATGTCTAGGTTTAGGTTTAGGGTTAGGGTTAGGTTTACAGATAGGGTTAGGGTTAGCGTTAGGGTTAGGGTAAGGGCTAGGGTTAAGGTTAGTGTTAGGGTGAGGGTTAGGGTTACAGCTAGGGTTAGGGTTATGGTTAGGGCTAGGTTTAGGTTAGAGTTAGGGCAGGGTTAAGTTAAGGTTCAGTGTTAGAGTTAGGGCTAGGTTTAGGGATAGGGTTAGCGTTAGGGTTATGGCTAGGGTTAGGGTTATGGTTAGGGTTAGGGTTAGGTTTTGGTTTAGGGTTCTGGTGAGGGTTAGGGTTAGGTTTAGAGTTAGTGTTAGGGTTAGTGTTAGGGTTAGGTTAGGGCTAGAGCTAGAGATAGGGTTAGGACTAGGGCTAGGTTTAGGATTAGGGTTAGGTTTAGGGTTAGGGTTAGGGTTAGTGTTAGGGTTAAGGGTAGGGTTAGGGTTATGGTTAAGGCTAGGGTTTAGGGTTAGGGCTAGGGCTAGGGCTAGGGCTAGGGTTAGGGTTAGGGTTATGGGAAGGTTTAGTGTTAGGGTTAGGGCTATGGCTAGGACTAGGGCTAGGGCTAGGGTTAGGTGTAGGATTAGTTTAGGGTTAGGGGCTAGTGTAAGGATTAGGGTTAGAGTTAGAGTTAGTGTTAGGGTTAAGTTTAGGGTTAGGGTTAAGGCTAGGGTTAGGGCCTGGGTTAGGGCTATGGTTAGGGCTAGTGTTTGGGCTAGGGTTAAGGTTAGGGTTAGGATTAGGATAATGTTAGGGTTAGGGTTAGGGTTAGGGCTTTGGCAGGGTTAGGGCTAGGGCTGGTGTTGGGGTTAGGGTTGGGGTTAGGGCTAGGGCTAGGGCTAGGTTAGTGTTAGTGTTAGTGGTTAGGGTTAGGGTTAGGGTTAAGGATAGGGCTAGGGCTACTGTTAGGTTTAGGGGTAGAGTTAGGGTTAGTCGAGGGTTAGTGTAGTGTTAGAGATTTAGGGTTAGGGCTAGGGTTAGGGTTAGGTTTAGGGCTAAGTTTAGGGTTAGGTTTAGGGCTATGGGATACGACCAGGGCTAGGGCTAGGGTTAGGGCCAGGGCTAGGGTTGGGTTCAGTGTTAGGGTTAGGGCTAGGATTAGGGTTAGTTTTAGGGTTAGGGTTAGGGCTGCGGCTTGGGCTAGGGTTAGGGATAGGTTTAGGGTTAGGCTTAGGGCTAGGGTTAGAATTAGGGTAAGAGTTAGGGTTAGGTTTAGGGTTAGGGCTAGGTCTAGGGCAAGCACTTGGATTAGGGTTAAGGTTTGGGTCAGGGTCAGTGTCAGGTTTAGGGTTAGATTTAGGTTCATAATCAGGGTCAGAGTCAGGGTCAGGGTCAGGGTCAGATTCAGAGTCAGGTTTAGGTTTAGGTTTATGGTTAGGGTTAGGTTTAGGGTCAGGGTTGTTTTAGGGTTAGGGTTAGGGCTAGAGTTAGGGTTAAGGGTTATGGCTAGGGTTAGGGTTAAGGTTAGGGTTAGGTCTAGGGCCAGAGCTACGGTTAGGGTTAGATTTAGGTTAGGGATTGGATTAAGGTTAGTGTAAGGTGTAGGGTAAGGTTTACGGTTAAGGTTAGGTTTAGGGTTAGGTTTATGGTTAGTGTTAGAGTTAGGGTTATGGCTAGGCTAGGGCTAGGGTTAGGGTTTGGGTTAGGTTTACGGTAGGGTTAGGGTTAAGGTTAGGGATAGGGTTAGGGTAAGGGCTCTGGCTATGACTAGGGCCAGAGTTAGTTTTAGGGTTAGGTTTAGGTCTTGGGTTAGGGTTGTTTGGGTTATGGCTAGGGTTAGGGTTAGGTTTACGGATAAGGTTAGGGTTAGGGTTAGGGTTAGGGCTAGGGTTAAGTTTACCGTTAGGGTTAGGGTTAGGGTTAGGGCTAGGGAAAGGGATAGGTTTAGGGTTAGGGCTAGGGTTAGGGTTAGGGTTAGGTTTACGGTTAAGGTTAGGTTTAGGGTTAGGGTTAGGGCTAGGGTTAAGTTTACAGTTAGGGTTAGGGTTAGGGCTAGGGAAGGGGATAGGTTTAGGGTTAGGGCTAGGGTTAGGGTTAGGGTTGGTTTAGGTTTAGGGTTAGGGTTAGGGTTAGGTTTAGGGTTAGGTCTAGGGCTAGGGCTAGGGCTAGGGTTAGATTTAGGGTTAGGGTTAGGTCTAGGGTTAGGGTTATGTAATGAGCATGTAAGAGCAATGTCAACTGCTCAGTGTAGAAAACCTTACTAAGTGTGTTATGAAGTAATAAGGACAGCTGTAGCCAGCTGAGCTAGTAAACATGAGTGGCGTATAGTAATAGATAAGCAGACCTGAGTGTGTGATGTGATAAAGAGTAAACAAACTCGGTGAAAAGTATATAAACCACGGTTGAAAGCCATTCAGTATCTCACTTCCACCATGGCCGCATAAATCCTGACTGCCCGGAACGAGATCCACCGAACAGACCAAGACTCTGCCCAAATACCCAAACACAAATGACGGCTCAAGCTCTGAGGACCCTACTGCTGTAACCAGAAGTCGCAGCTCTGGACCTGTCGTCGCTGACACGACTCTCCATCAGGTCGTATAACCCTGATTAAGAATGTTAGATGCTACTCCTATTAGAATTAAGATAGTTATGAATGCTTGAGTATAAGATAGAATAGTATGGAATGGTATTATTATATGATTTTGGCCATTTGTGTTTTTGGACTGATTTGGTGTTGTTTTTGTGTAGTGGTGACTGATATTCTTGAACCCGTTATGTTAATAAACTTAGCAACTGCAAAAAACCACTGATACAGTCTCAGATTGAGTTCATTCGGGATCTGAGTGCGAAGTACTCAGTGCTCGCGACAGTTGCGTAGTCGGCAGGATCCCGAATGCCCTATAAATGGTTAGGGCCAGACGTATACAGTTTAATATTAAGTGGATTAAAACTGCTTTTAAACAGTTACCAGCCATTACCAGACTCCTCAAGCCAACCTCCAGGCAACTGGAGGAAGGGCATGTTAAAGGAGCAGGAAAACCTGGGTCAGAAACACCACCCTCCTAGGGGTGTGGAGTAAGACGAATGCAGTACCCGAAGCCACCCCAGTTTTCTGGGAAGAGCGGGTTAAGGCACAGTGGAAAGAAAACTGTATGCAAGTAATGTTCAGATTTTAAGCAAAGAATTGAAAGAAGAGCTGATTTGAAATTCGAAAAATGACATAAATCAGTTGGTCTGAGTAATTTTCAGTGGTATTGGAGAAAGAAGGAAATTAAATTTTTATATCATTTGGCAAGCTTACTGTGGAGATGAAGTCCATAATTAAGAAGATGAGGGGTATGGGTATAAACCCAGTTACAGGAAACCCACCCACCAGTCAGGAAGAACAGAAATGGATGGGAACAGCACAGGCAGTAAAAAATAGACTAGGCATAAAACCAATCGATATAAATTTAGATTTAGTAGATCCAGGGCTGGTAACTCCACTAGTGGAAAAAGCACCCAAAAATGAGGTGCCTGCAATCCTAATGAAAACTGTGCAAGATATAGATAAAGATAGAATAATGGGCAAAAGGCTAGCCATGAATATAGTGAGGAAACAAAAGGATCTGGCCAATCCAACTGAATCCTCATACTCTTTCCCAGTTGTAACGACCAGTAAGAGGACTCCAATTAGAAATATTGCCAATAGACTGAACCTCTTCAGTAATGGCAACCAGCCCCATTGGACGCCGGGAACAGAAGTTAAAGAGTCCAGGCCATACTCCCCACAGGAGTTTGGCAGACTTAGAGACGGGACTATGCCCAAAATGGTCAAAAAGATGCACAGTACATAGTCAAACTGTGGGAAAAAGCGGGCTGACAACAGTCATATTACATGAACAGGAGATGAGGAAAATTAAGGGGATCATAGAGAACCCGTCTATCTATGAAGCATTGGAACATGTGTTGGACACCACTAAAGGTGACACACACCCTCTCCTGGATTGGATTACTGCAGCCTGGCGACTGGCATTCCCAACCCCTAGATTTAACACAGTTTGAAACAGCAGGAAGCTGGAACAAATATGCAGAGGCAATTAACGTATGCAGAAAATTGGGTATCCTATGGTTTATATATAATGAGGCAGCAACCCCCAAGCAGCACCTTTTCTTCCCTCCTTTAGACGCATCTTACTTAAAGGAGCTCCTCACACCTCAAGATGAGTCTAACTGGAGACTTGCAAATTGCCAGACAGTGGCAGACAGTATAACTTCTTCAAGGGTTTCAGAGAATTAGAACAGGAAAGAGTAATCTCTTTCCAAGCTAAAACTAGACCAAACCCCCACAGAAGCAAAGAGTTAGACCTTTTCAAAATATTAAAATTAGACCTTTCGGTAAACCAAATTTAGAATGCCAATAAGACACAACAATCAAAGACCAGGAATCTTTAAAGATTCATAGGTCAGAAGGTATCACCATTTATAATAGACCAAGACCTAATCAGTGGAACCTACAAAGACAACAGAGACAACAAGACAACCTTTTTTAGGCCAATGGGGCCACAGGGGCCCCTTCCCTCAAAACCAAGCCAGACGCTGGTGATCGAACCAAGGTGGCAAATAGTAGAAGATACCAGACCATTTGTAAATTTTCCCGTAGAAATTAATTGATTACTTAAACCAGTAAAATGGCTTCTAGATACAGGTAGCCAGATAAGTATTATAAACTGTCACCCTAACCAAAATAAGGGATTTAAAGAAATAGGAATACAAGGTGTGAATGCAGTTAAAAAGTACCAGTAATTAAGGTACGTATAAATATATTTGGCAAAAAGTATGATTTAGATATGGCAAGTTTTATGGCACCCTCAGTGTTTAGGTATAGAACATATTAAAAAAATTATTTCCAAAATTTTTTACAGATAAAAACAATTAAAAATATTTTAGTAATTTAGCAGAAGTAAAAATAGACCTAGTAAGATTACCAGATATTAAGCCCTCCTTCACGCCACAATACCCAATTAAAGGAGGTTATAGAGGATATTACAAAACCTTACAGGAATTACTAAAAGAGGGTAATTGTTACACCCACCCAGAGTTTTAATTATACTCCCTGTGTGGCCTGTTTGAAACCAATGGAAAATGGAGATTTACAGTAGATTATAGAAAAATTAATGAACTTAGCCCAAAGATGCCAGGGACATTGCCGGATGTAGAGGATATATTCCTAAGAATTAGACAAGCCACCCCTAAATGGATGGCGACTATAGACCTTTCAGATATGTTCTTTGGAATACCCTTGCCCCAGCTTCACAAGAAATAACAACCTTACTTGGCAAACAAAACATACAATTCTTAAGATTACTCCCAAGGTTTATTTAAATAGTCCAATTATTGCACACACCACCCTAATGACAAACTTTAGAAGATTTTGAGTATCAGGGGCTGGAAATGGTATACTATATAGATGATTTAATGATTTTTGGACAAGATGAAGATAAAATTCAAGAAACAGTAAAAAATTTAATACAACACTAAGAGACAAAGCTGGACCATAAATATGACAACGGTCCAAGGCCCCAGTAAACAAGTGAAATTTCTGGGAGTACATTGGTCCACAGAAGGACCCAAGATCCCTGAAAGAGGTAATAAATAACTGGACAGATTAGAACAGCCAAAAAATAAAACAACAGGTACAGAGCATTTGATAGGATTATTTGGCTATTGGCGCCAACATATTCCCTATCAACAACTCCTGTTGCAACCCTTATATAAGATAATTTAAAAAAGCACCTTCGATTTGAATGGGACCAGATGCTCAAAGAAAACAGCGGTCAGAACCATGATTGACCTGATCAGACGATATCAATCCTGGCTATATTTAATAAAGGAGATACAGTAATAATAGAAGTATTATATACTAAAGGATATGGCAATTGGAATATTTTGCTTAAAGGAAATAGGTTAACTCCAATTTGCTTCTATTGTAAAAAATTCACAGGGTCAGAAAATAAATACCTCGTGGGTCGAGAGAACCATCTGGGCTACATATGGAGGCATGCAGAACTACACATTCACTAATACAAAATAATCCAAACAGTGATCCGAACTGAGATGCCTATTATAGACTGGATTAAAGGCACCAGGAGAAGCATGTGCAGGACTACCAATGGAAGGCAAGGTCCTCCACTGAAATGGTATCTGTCAGACTTCTTCAAACATAATAAGGAGTCTCAACCCAGGGCCGAATATCCCAAACCTCGGAAGATGTTTCTAAGGTCAGGGAATACTGAGAACCCAACATGGTTGATACCACCCAGTTTAATCCCCCAAAATACTGAATCTGGCCCAGATCAGACCATTGGCCTGTGGAGCACTAAGGAGTTCAGTAGGGAAATACCAAATGCGTGGTTTACAGATGGATCATCAACAACAACAAACAGTATAGTGAGGTGGAAAGCTGCTGCCTATAGGCCAGAAGATGGTAAAATAATCACTGACCAAGGAACAGGAAAATCAGCACAGCATGCTGAAGTAATTGTAGCCTTATTAGCAGCTAGACAATCAAGACAGGAAAACAGAAGAAATTTGAATTTATACACCGATTCATGGTGTGTAGCAAATGGGATAGCAGTCTGGTCGGGCAAATGGAGAAGGACTGACTGGAAAATAAATGGTAAACCTTTATGGTCAGGATATTCATGGAAGGAGTTAGCAGAAATAGGACAGACTGTTAAAATTACAGTTTTCCATGTAGATGCACACACAAATAAACAGGATGAAATGCATAAAAATAATGACGTTGTAGATAAACTAGCAGCACTGATGGCTGATGTAAAAATAAGGAAAACATATAGGATTAAGGACAGTGGTCCCACAAAAAAGATAATTAAAACTAAGTATGAGCTAGTTAAACCTAATACTCAACCTATTGGAATTACAAGTAATGAAATTGTTTCATTACATAAGGGAATGGGACACATTGGTGCCCACTCCCTCAAACATTGGTTTGACAAAAGAAATATTAAAGTATCATGGCACTGTATTAGACAAGCCTTAAGGAATTGTGAGCAATGCCCCAATGAGAAGTTATGTTTTAATCATAATTATCATGGAAACATTGGTTTCTGAGCAGGTTTTAATTACCTGGTCCAAATTGATTTTGTAGGACCACTAAAGAATTTTAAAAATAGATATGCTTGTACCATGGTAGATGCAACAACAGGCCTAGGACTAGCAAAAGCAGGATACAAACCCGATCATCAAACATGCATACTTACACTTTTACAATGGTGTGCACAGTATGGCATACCACAAACCATTCAGTCAGATCAAGGCTCACATTTTACAGGAAAAATAACACAAAAAACAGCCAGACTACTAGGTATCATGTGGGATTTCCACCAACCATATAATCCCACAGCAGCTGGTGCAATAGAAAGATTTAATGGATTGTTAAAAACACAATTAATACATAGACATAAGGAACCATTACAAAAAGCATTAAATTCGTCCATTTTAGAATTAAATTCAAGACCAAGACTTAATAGGGACAGCCCATTTCAAGAAGTAATAAAACTAAATATAGATATAAAATATGCACAGGAAGAAGACAGAAAAATCAATAGACCACATCTGTGCATCCACAAAAATAATAAGGACAACTCAATTGCCAAAGCAGAAATAGTGGGCCCAGGACCGGGAAACAACCTTTGGATTACACAAGGTAAGGGAGATTTACGTTTGGCAAAATTAGAAAATTTAGCATAAATTATGTGGTCATGGAACAAACTAATGAAAGCAATGATGTTATTCCTAATGTCCATGGCAATAACAATATGGATGATTTTCCCGATCCTGGATGCTCTACTAAACCTCTGCGAACCAAGTTGGCAATGGGAATACACAACAAACAAAACATTTGTAATGCATGGGGCTGCAAAAGCAGTAAATTATACAGTGTTGGTTACATTTTTTAAATTGATACTTATATTGATCTGCATAACACCAGCATATGCTGATGGAGGTTCTTCTACTACTACTACTACTGCTGGCTCTATGGCTGCTACCATCACAATACCAATTAAATTTAAAACAAGAGAAACATACAATATAACAAATAGATTCCCAGAATACTGTAAGGATTTTAGGGACTGGACATATGTCACCAATAGATTTAATAGTTTTTGGCAGAAATACTCTTACTGTATTGAATATCAATGGTATTCTGGCTGTGAACAATATTCAATGGCAGTGGGAGCATCATACCATCATAAAACCTTTATGATGGATATGACCATGAATGCCACAGATCTAGAGGAACAAAATCCCCTAAAATGTCATTGGATAGAATTTTGGGGAAACAAAACCATCCATATGGCAATATATTCCACAGCCTGGAAATCCTGGACAAATTTAAAAACCATTACACTTAAAGTTAATAACAAATACAGAACAATGGCCATCGAGTATTATGACTTTTATGCAAGTGATAAACTATTTGAAACTTTCACTTGCGGAATGGCCATGAACACAACTTATGCAAGAACTTGGTTTTCACCCTTATTCTCAAGTACGTGGGCCAACCTACCTGGATATTGGTATAATAAAACAACAAAAGCATTGGAGGAACAAAATTATGAATATAATGATGAGGAATATGAGGAGGAAACCACCAGCACAGAACAAACAACAACAACATGCAATCCATCAAAAGAACTTAATAGAAATTGTGAAATAGTTAAAGAAAAATTAGAACCAGAATTAGTTAAAAAGGGAATACCACCTCTCCCAAACCATGGGGAAATCGTTGTCCAAATTCATTTATTAAACAAATTAACAACACAAATATAACAAGCTCCAACATATTATGTGTAGCAGACTTTCCAAACTTACCATTTTATGGAAGTCTCTACCCTATAAATATGAATGGAGACAAATATGGAATAAATCATACAGATCCAAAAACGAATATACCGTATAATTTAAAAATTCCACAGGTAAATGGAGAACCTTTGAAATGGGAAGAATGGTAAAAAATTTTACCACTAGGAGTAGATCATTGGAGAATGCCACTAATTTTGACTGAAATTCTTCCCCAACCATGGACAATAAATAGACAAATAGATAAGAGACCACAATGTATTAGACCATCACATTTATGCAGTCCAACCATTCAAAATTATAATAATACATGTGATAATAATAAATGTCCATTAATATGGGCATGCATACCAGACATACATGGTAAATCCATTTCAAAATCAGATAACAAACAAGAAGGAAGTGTAGAAATTAAAATACCAATGGTCAATATAACATCTTATTATACATCGACCTTGCAAATTCTACAGTATAATATTAAATAATACAGACAATTTTATAATACTTCCTCAGTTTGGATATATAATGGTACAGAATTACCTATCATATACCTTTAACATGTCTAATACAGCTCATAGATATAAAGACCCATTAAATAATAATAAAGATTTTATAAACATGAAAGATTATACACCTTTCTGTATATCAAGCTTCAGGATTAGATGAATATCCAATACCATATGATATAGAAACAATAAATGGGACAATTTTTAGGCCCAGTAAAAATATTACTGTATTTGGGAAAAAGAAGCAAACAGCAATAATAAATATAACAGATGCCTACGAAAACATAACATACAAACTACCATTAATAGCAGAACTTCAGCCAATGCCAATATTACAAATGGTCCAAGGAAGATCAGAAGGAGGAATAAATTTTGATTATAATAACACCATAGTAATTTACAATACAGGAATTAACAAAACCCTTTTGTGGTTTAAAACTTTGTTTATGACCTCTACATCAAGATTAAAATTTTGCCACACTGCTTTCCCATACTACTTTTCATCGTGGTCAATAAATCCACAATATGATGAAAGGGAACAAGTAGAATGGATTGCACACAAACCAAAGGGAATGAATCAAACAGGATTAACTGATTGGGACGAAGTAACTTATTTACATTACACACATAATACATGGCCTGACAGAAAACCTCATGAAGGTAAATTAATGTACAGAGGCTCAGTTATAAAAGGAAATGATGAATTTAAATTATATTCAGCACACTTCCCCCAAGGCTATATATACCCACCACCCAGTACAATGCCTGCAGTAATAGAAGCCCCAATGATTGTGCCAGACCTAAGTAGCCCAGCCAAAGTAATACTTTTCCCAAAAGTAAGGAAGATAGCAATGAAAGTAGACTTGAATAAATTTCAACCACCAAAAACCTATTGTAGCTCATAATGACAGAGTTCACAGAACTACAATATACTGCACCTATTAAAGCGGGCAGAAAACCTCTACAATTCTTGGTACTGGGAGCAGTACTGGCAGGAGCAATAATGGGAGGTATTATGGGTGGAGGTGTATCAGCAGCAATAGTAGAACCCATTAAAGCAGAAATCATGCACATACAACAAGTAAATAGGAAAACTTCGGAAGCCTTAGCAGCAATCTCCAATTCCATTGATGCCCTAAATGTATTAAACCAACAAATGAGAGCATAAATAAAGATAATCAAAAATGAATTTGCTGCAAAGGAAGACTGGCTAAACTTACAGGTAACACAAAATCACAACACAATGATGTGTTTACAATATAAAATGACAATTGACAGAATGACCAGGGAATTAGACACACTCTTCACCACAGGATTCGGAAGAAGATCACCTGAGTTCCAAACTTTAATTAATCCAACAGAAGAATCATTCTGTGAAGAAGGAATATGCACCATACATGTATTACAAATATTTTTAGATAATGCATTCAATGCATACCACACCAGACCCATTCCACAAAGATGGGAACATAAATTAGACCCGTGGGAATCAGCCAAAATTAAATGGCTTACTCCACTGGATTATTTCTTGTTCACCCAAATGAATAATACGCCAGTATACATCCCACAAGAAGAATGTTACAGTTTAGGGGCAAACACTTTTGTGTATCCACACTTGCCAATAACCAAATTAACTGAAACTCGATTAGCACCAACAACCATGACAGACACAATTCAGGATATGGGTGATTGGACACATCTAGTATGTACAAATGACAACATACCAATATCATGTACAAACTTAGATGATGAAACTCTTAACGATACAATAACAGAATACAATATACAACCAGGGTGTTGGTTGGTGCATAATTGCTCTATTTTAACAGCTTTAAATAGAACCCAGGTCACACAAATATCCATACAAACAACACATTTATATTCATCTCCTACAATTTTTCTAGAAGAACTAGAAAAAGAACATTATAGGCAATTTATAGCAAAAACACAAGAACTACAAAAATTATCAGAATATAACCAAAAACAATTAGATTCAATTCATAAAAAAATAAAAACAGCACAAACTAGTCTAACCAGAAGTATGGCAGAAACCCATAATCTGGTAGGTCTGATAAGAACCAATACATATATTCATAAGGACTGGAATGCAAAAATGAATAAATGTAGTTTCTTTGATATAATGGCAAGAATGATACAATTAGACTTTGTGTGTTTACCTTTGTATGGATGGTGGGAATGGTTTAAAGAAATAGTCTGTGTATCTGGAATAGCTATTGCATTGATAATTGTCTTGAGAATCCTTATGTGTTTTAGAAGCAAGAATAAATATGCCACGCTGCGGAAACGTCAGCGGAAGGAGGTGTGACCTCCTACAGAAAAATGGAACAAGAATCTTTATCACTTACTTCTATCACAGACACTTCGCTCCAATAAGAGACCTACTCTTTAGAATGGGACTATTATATGGACATATTGGCGAAGAGTCGTGCCACTTCTGTAAACACCGTTATTCCTCAAGATTCCTGGCAGGAACCCTGAACACGGACCTTCTCCTGCTATTAATGAACCATTTTCTACACCACAAAGAAGATTATATAACTAGGCATCCTATAGACAGGATTTTACATGTATTAGCTAGCCTTATATCTTGTTTTATTTGTAAAGGAAATCACTGTCATTATGAAATGTGTAAAAATATGATAAGACACACACCAGAAAAGTCAAGACAATTATTAAATGGTGATTGGTATTGTAAGTGTGCGGTAGAATGTATTTATCAACCAGAAAATTTAGAATCATGGTGTATTAGAATATTAATGAAACCAATGATAGATGAAATGCTTATAGAATTTTCAGCATATATTACCTGGTATGAAATGAATAGAAGATATAAAAGAATGAAAAGAATGAAAATTAAGAATAACATGAGAAAACCAATTACTGAAATAACTCATAGCACGCGACCATATGACTCTGGAAACCCTCGCCCTATGAGGCCAAATGAAGAGGATAATTAAAATTCCCTCTTCTAACAGTGACACCTTTTATGCTGACCCCATTTCAGGTGTCAGGGGGTGGAATGTAATGAGCATGTAAGAGCAATGTCAACTGCTCAGTGTAGAAAACCATAATAAGTGTGTTATGAAGTGATAAGGACAGCTGTAGCCAGCTGAGCTAGTAAACATGAGTGGCGTATAGTAATAGATAAGCAGACCTGAGTGTGTGATGTGATAAAGAGTAAACAAACTCGGTGAAAAGTATATAAACCACGGTTGAAAGCCATTCAGTATCTCACTTCCACCATGGCCGCATAAATCCCGACTGCCCGGAACGAGATCCACCGAACAGACCAAGACTCTGCCCAAATACCCAAACACAAATGACGGCTCAAGCTCCGAGGACCCTACTGCTGTAACCAGAAGTCGCAGCTCTGGACCTGTCGTCGCTGACACGACTCTCCATCAGGTTGTATAACCCTGATTAAGAATGTTAGATGCTACTCCTATTAGAATTAAGATAGTTATGAATGCTTGAGTATAAGATAGAATAGTATGGAATGGTATTAATATATGATTTTGGCCATTTGTGTTTTTGGACTGATTTGGTGTTGTTTTTGTGTAGTGGTGACTGATATTCTTGAACCCGTTTATGTTAATAAACTTAGCAACTGCAAAACCACTGATCAGTCTCGGATTGAGTTCATTCAGGGATCCTGAGTGCAAAGTACTCAGTGCTCGCGACCGGTTATTATTAGGGTTAAGGTTAGGGTTAGGGTTAGGTTTACGGATAAGGTTAGGGTTAGCGTTAGTGTTAGCGTTAGGGCTAGGGTTAAGGTTAGCTTTAGGGTTAGGGTTAGGACTAGGTTTATGCTTAGTGCTTGGGCTAGGGTTAGGGCCAGGGTTAAGGTTAGGGTTAGTGATAGGGTTAGGGATAGGTTCGGGTTCGGGTTAGGGTTAGTGTTAGGGTTAGGGTTTGGGCCAGGGCTAAGTCTAGGGCTAGGGTTTGTGTTAGGGTTAGGTCTAGGGCTATGGCTAGGGTTAGGGTTAGGGTTAGAATTATGGCTAGGTTTAGGGTTAGGATTAGGGCTATGGCTATGTCTAGGGCTAGGGTTAGGGTTAGGTTAGGGTTAGGGTTAGAGTTAGGGTTAGGTTTCAGGGTAGGGTTAGGGTTAGAGTAGGGTCAGGGCTAGTGTTAGGGTTACGGTTAGGGCTAGGGCTAGGGTTATGGTTAAGGTTAGGGCTAGGGTTAGGTTTAGGGTTACGGTTAGGGCTAGGGCTAGGGCTGGGGCTAGAGCTAGGGCTAGGTTTTAGTAAGGGTTAGGTTTAGGGCTAGGGATAGTGTTAGGGTTATGCTTAGGGCTAGGGTTAGGACTAGGGCTAGGCTTAGGGTTAGGTTAGCGTTAGGGCTATGGCAAAGGTTATGGTTAGAGTTGGGGTTAGAGTTAGGGCTACGGCTAAGGGTAGGGTTAGGGGTAGGGTAAGGGTGAGGGCTAGGGTTTGGGTTTGGGTTAGGGTTAGGGTTAGGGTTAGGGCTAGGACTAGGGCTAAGGCTAGGATTAGGGTTAAGGTTCGGGTTAGGGTCAGGGTCAGGGTCAGGGTTAGGTTTAGGGTCAGGATCAGGGTCAGAGTCAGGGTCAGGGTCAGGGTCAGGGTCAGAGTCAGGGTTAGGTTTAGGTTTAGGGTTAGGGTTAGGGTTAGGGTCAGGGTTAGGGTTAGGGTTAGGGTTAGGGCTAGAGTTAGGTTAGGGTTAGAGTTAGGGTTAGGGTTAGGGTTAGGGCTAGGGCTAGGGCTAGGGCTAGGGTTAGGGTTAAGTTAGGGCTAGTGTTATGGTTTGGTTAGGGCTAGGGTTAGGGTTAGAGTTATGGCTAGGGTTAGGGTTATGTCTAGGGCTAGGGCTATTGTTAGGTTTAGGGTTAGGTTAGGGTTCGGATTATTGTTAGGATAAGGTGTAGGGTTAGGGTTAGTGTTAAAGTTAGGGTTAGGGTTAGTGTTAGGGGTAAGGTTAGGGATAGGGTTAGGGTTAGGAATAGAGTAAGGGTTAGGGTTAGGTTTACGGTTAAGGTTAGGTTTAGGGTTAGGTTTATGGTTAGGGTTAGAGTTAGGGTTATGGCTAGGGCTAGGGCTAGGTTAGGGTTAGGGTTAGGTTTAGGGATAGGGTTAGGGTTAAGGTTAGGGATAGGGTTAGGGTAAGGGCTAGGGCTAGCACTAGGGCCAGGGTTAGGTTTAGGGTTAGTGTTAGGTCTAGGGTTAGGTTCTTGTTAGGGTTATGGTTGGAGTTAGGGCTACGGATAAGGTTAGGGTTAGCGTTAGGTTTAGGGTTAGGGCTAGGGTTAGGGTTGGCGTTAGGGATAGGGTTAGGGTTAGGGCTAGGGTTAGGGTTAGTGTTAGTGTTAGGGCTAGGGTTAAGGTTAGGCTTAGGGCTAGGATTAGGTTTAGGGTTAGGGGAATGTTTAGGTTTAGGGCTAGGGCTAGGACTAGGAGTAGGGCCAGGGTTAGGTTTAGGGTTAAGGATAGTCCTAGGGTTAGGTTTATTGTTAGGGTTAGGGTTAGGGTTAGGTTTACAGATAAGGTTAGGGTTAGCGTTAGGATTATGCTTAAGGTTAGGGTTAAGGTTAGCGTTGGGTTAGTGTTAGGGTTAGGGATAGGGTTAGGGTTACGGTAGTGTTAGGGTTAGAGCTAGTTTTGGGTTAGGTTTATGGCTAGGGTTAGGACTAGGGTTAAGGTTAGGGTTAGCGTTAGTGTTATGGTTAGGGTAAGGATTAGGGATAGAGTTAGGGTTAGGGTTAGGATTTGGGTTAGGGTAAGGGCTAGGGTTAGGGTTATGGTCAGGGTTAGGGCTAGGGTTATGGTTAAGGTTAGGGCTAGCATTAGGGTTAGGGTTAGGTCTAGGTCTAGGGCTAGGGTTAGGTAAGGGTTAGGGTTAGGGCTAGGGTTAGGGCAAGGGCTAGGCTTAGGGATAGGGTTAGCGTTAGGGCTAGGGCAAGGGTTATGGTTAGAGTTAGGGTTAGGGTTAAGACTAGGGCTAAGTGTAGGGTTAGGGGTAAGGTTATGGTGAGGGCTAGGGTTTGGGTTTGGGTTAGGTTTAGGGTTAGGGCTAGGACTAGGGCTAGCGCTAGGATTAGGGTTAAGTTTCGGGTTAGGGTCAGGGTCAGGGTCTGGTTTACGGTTAGGTTTAGGGTCATGATCAGGGTCAGAGTCGGGTTCAGGGTCAGGGTCAGAGTCAGAGTCAGGGTTAGGTTTAGGTTTAAAGTTAGTGTTAGTGTTAGGGTCAGGGTTTGGGTTAGGGTTAGGGCTAATGTTAGGGTTAGGGTTAGGGTTAGGGTTAGGGCTAGGGCTAGGGCTAGGATTAGGGTTAGGGTTAGGGCTAGGGCTAGGGCTAGGGTTAGGGTTAGTGTTATGGCTATGGTTAGGGTTAGGGTTAGGGTTAGGACTAGGTCTAGGGCTAGGGTTAGGGTTAAGTTTAGATTAGGGTTTGGATTAGGCTTAGGGTAAGGTCTAGGGTTAGGGTTAGGGTTAGGGCTAGGGATAGGGCTACTGTTAGGGTTAGGGTTAAGAGTAGCATAAGTTTTAAGGTTAGGTTTATGGTTAAGGTTAGGTTTATGGCTAAGGCTAGGGCTAGGTTAGGGTTAGGTTTATGGTTAGGGTTAAGGTTAGGGATAGGTTTAGGGCTATAGTTAGGGTTAGGATTAGGGTTTGGGCTAGGACTCGGGCTAGGGCTAGAGTTAGGGTTAGGGCTAGGGCTAGGGCTAGGGTTAGGACTAGGGTCAGGGTTAGGGTTATGGCTAGGGTTAGGGTTCGGATTAGGGTTAGGTCTATTGCCAGGGCTAGGGCTAGGGTTAGGGTTAGTGTTAGGTTAGGGTTTGGATTAGGGTTAGGGTAAGGTGTAGGATTAGGTTTAGGGTTAGGGTTAGGGTTAGGGATAGGGTTAGGGTTAGGAATAGCGTAAGGGTTAGGGTTAGGTTTAGGGTTAAGGTTAGGTTTAGGGTTAGGTTTACGGTTAGGGTTAGAGGGTTATGGCTAGGGCTAGGGCTAGGGTTAGGATTAGGTTTAGGGTTAGGGTTAGGGTTAAGGTTAGGGATAGGGTTAGGGTAAGGGCTAGGGCTAAGGCTAGGGACAGGGTTAGGTTTAGGGTTAGGGTTAGGTCTAGGGTTAGGGTTAGGGTTAGGTTTAGGTTTATGGATAAGGTTAGGGTTAGCATTAGGGTTAGGGTTAGTGCTAGGGTTAAGGTTAGCATTAGGGTTAGGGTTAGGGTTAGGGTTAGGGATAGTTTTAGGGTTAGGGCTGGGGTTAGGGTTAGGTGTAGGTTTATGGCTAGGTTTAGGGTTATGGTTTGCTTTAGGATTAGGGCTAGGGCTAGGTCTAGGGCCAGGGTTAGGTTTAGGGTTAGGGTTAGTGTTAGATCAAGGGTTAGGGTTATTGTTAGGGTTAGGGTTAGGGACAGGGTTAGGGTTAGTTTTATGGAGAAGTTTAGGGTTAGCGTTAGGGTTAGCATTAGGGCTAGGGTTAAGGTTAGCTTTAGGGTTAGGGTTAGGGCTAGGGTTAGAGTTGGGTTAGGGCTAGGGTTAGGGTTAGGGTTAGAGGTAGGATTAGGTTTAGGGTTAGGTTAGGGTTAGTGTTAGGTTTAGGGTAAGGATTAGGGTTTGAGTTATGGTTAGGGTTAGTTTTATGGTTAGATTTGGGTTAGGGTAAAGGCTAGGGCTAGGATTGTGGGTTAGGTTTAGGGTTTGGGTTAGGGCTAGGGCTATGGCTAGGGTTAGGTTAGGTTTAGGATTAGGGCTAGGGTTAGTGTTTGGGTTAGGGATTTGGTTAGGGCTAGTGTTAGGGCTAGGGCTAGGCCTAGGGTTAGGGTTAGGAGTAGGGTTAGGGTTAGCGTTAGGGCTAGGGCAAGGGTTATGGTTAGAGTTAGGGTTAGGGCTAGGGCTAAGGGTAGGGTTGGGGTAAGGTTATGGTGAGGTCTAGGGTTCAGGTTTGGGGTAGGTTTAGGTTTAGGGCTAGGGCTAGTGCTAGAATTAGGGTTAAGGTTTGGGTTAGGGTCAGGGTCAGTGTATGGTTTAAGGTTAGGTTTAGGGTCACGATCAGGGTCAGAGTCAGGTTCAGGGTCAACGTCAGAGTCAGGGCTAGGTTTAGGTTTACTGTTAGGGTTAGGGTCAGGGTTTGGGTTAGGGTTAGGGCTAGAGTTAGGGTTATGGTTAGGGTTAGGGTTATGGCTAGGGCTAGGGTTAGGGCTAGGGTTAGGGTTATGGCTAGGGTTAGGGTTAGTGTTAGGACTAGGGCTAGGGCTAGGGTTAGGGTTAGCTTAGGGTTAGGTTAGGGTTCGGATTAGGGTTAGGGTAAGGTGTAGGGTTAGGGTTAGGGTAGGGTTAGGGTTATTGTTAGGGTTAGGGATAGGGTTAGGGTTAGGAATAGCATAAGGTTTAGGGTTAGGTTTACGGTTAAGGTTATATATAGGGTTACATTTACGGTTAGGGTTAGAGTTAGGTTTATGGCTAAGGCTAGGGCTAGGGTTAGGGTTAGAGTTAGGTTTAGAATTAGGGTTAGGGTTAATGTTAGGGATAGGGTTAGGGTAAGGGCTAGGGCTAGGGCTAGGGCCAGGGTTAGGTTTAGGGTTAGGGTTAGGTCTAGGGTTAGGGTTATTGTTAGGGTTAGGGTTAAGGTTAGGTTTACGGATAAAGTTAGGGTTAGCGTCAGGGTTAGGATTAGGGCTAGGGTTAAGGTTAGCGTTAGGGTTAGGGTTAGGGTTAGGATAGGGTTAGGGATAGGGTTAGGGTTAGGGCTAGGATTAGGGTTAGGTTTAGGGCTAGGGCTAGGTTTAGGGTTAAGGTTAGGGAGAGGGTTAGGGTAAGGGCTAGGGCTAGGGCCAGGGTTAGGTTTAGGGTTAAGGTTAGGTCTAGGGTTAGGGTTATTGTTAGGGTTAAGGTTAGGGTTAGGGTTAGATTTAGGGATAGGTTTAGGGTTAGGGTTAGGGTTAGGGTTAGGGCTAGGTTTAAGGTTAGGGTTAGGGCTAGGGTTAGGGATAGGGTTAGTGTTAGGGCTAGCATTAGGGTTAAGGCTAGTTTTAGGGTTATGGTTAGGGCTAGGTTTAGGGCTAGGGTTAGTGTTAGGGTTAGGGTTATGGTTAGGGTTAGGGCTACGGTTAGGGCTAAGGTTAATGCTAGGATTAGAGTTAGGGTTAGGGTTAGTGCTAGGATTAGGGTTACGGTTAGGTTTAGGGCTAGGGTTATGGTTAACTTTAGGCTTAGGGTTAGTGTTATGATTGGGGTTAGGGGTGTGATTACGTTTAGTATTAATGTTAGTGTTAGGGTTAGGGTTAGGTTTGGGACTCGGTTTCTGGTTAGGGTTGGGGTTAGGGTTAGGGTTAGGGTAAAGGCTAGGGTTAGGTTTAGGGTTTTGGTTAGGTTTAGGGTTAGGGCTAGGTCAAGGGTTATGGTTAGGGCTAGGGTTAGGGCTAGGTTTAGGGCTAAGTTTAGGGCTAGGTTTAGGGTTAGGGTCAGGGTTAGGGGTTAGGGCTAGGGCTAAGGTTAGGGTTAGTGTTAGGGCCAGGTTTAGAGTTAGGGCTAGGGCTAGGGCTAGGGTAAGGATCAGGGTCAGGGTCAGATTCAGGGTCATCGTAAGGTTCAGGGTTAGGGTTTGGTTTAGGGTTATAATTAGGGATATGTTTAGAGTTAGGATTAGGATAAGGGTTAGGGTTAGGGTTTAGGTTAGGGTTAGGGCTAGGGCTAGGGCTAGGGCTAGGGCTAGGGTTATGGTTAGGTTTAGGGCTAGGGCTAGGGTTAGGATTAGGTTTAGGGTTAGGATTAGGGTTAGGTCTAGTGTTAGGGTTAGGGCTAGGTTTAGGATTAGTGTTAGGGCTAAGGTTAATATTAGGGTTAGTGTTAGGATTAGTGTTATGGTTATGGTTAGGGTTAGGGCTATGGTTATGGCTAAGGTTAATGCTAGGGTTAGGGTTAGGGTTAGGTTTAGGGTTAGGGCTAGGATTAGGGTTAGGGTTAGGGTTAGGGCTAGGGTTAGGGTTAACGTTAGGCTTAGGGTTAGGGTTAGGGTTGGGGTTAGGGGTGCGGTTAGGGTTAGTGTTAGGGTTAGGGTTAGGTTTGGGGTTGGGGTTAGGGTTAGGGTTGGGGTTAGGGTTAGGGTTAGGGTAAGGGCTAGGGTTAGGTTTAGGGTTTTGGTTAGGTTTAGGGTTAGGGCTAGGTCAAGTGTTATGGTTAGGTTTAGGGTTAGGGCTAGGGTTAAGGCTAAGGTTAGGGCTAGGTTTAGAGTTAGGGTTAGGGTTAGTGTTAAGGTTAGGACTAGGGATACGGTTAGGGTTAGTGTTAGGGCTAGGTTTAAGGTTAGGTCTAGGGCTAGGTCCTGGGCTAGGGTAAGGATCAGGGTCAGAGTCAGGTTCAGGTCATCGTCAGGTTCAGGGTTAGGGTTTGGGTTAGGGTTAGGTGTAGGGTTAGGGCTAGGGCTAGGCCTAGGGATAGGATTAGGGTTAGGGTTAGAGTTAGGGTCAGGATTAGCCTCATGGGAGGGTCAGGGTCAGGGTCAGTGTCAGAGTCAGGGTTAGGTTTAGGTTAGGGTTAAGGTTAGGATCAGGGTTAGGGTTAGGGCTAGGGCTAGGTTTAGGGTTAGGGTTTGGCTTAGGGCTAGGGCTTGGTATATGTTTAGGGTTAGGGTTAGGGTTAGTGTTAGGGGTAGGGCTTTGTTAAGGGTTAGGGTTAGGGGTAGTGTTAGGGTTAGGGTTAGGGTTAGGGTAAGGTTTAGCGTTAGGGTTAGGGCTAGGGCTAGGGCTAGGCTTAGGATTAGGGTTAATGTTAGGGTTAGGGTTTAGGTGAGGGTTAGGGTTAGGGTTAGTGCTAGGTCTAGGCCTAGGGCTAGGGCTCAGGGTCGGTTAAGGATTAAGGTTAGGTTTAGGGTTAGGGCTAGGGTTAGGTTTAGGGTTAGGGTTATGGCTAGGGCTAGGGCTAGGATTAGTGTTAGGGTTAGGGTTAGGGTCATGGTTAGGGTTAGGGCAAGGGTTAGGGTTAACGTTAGGGTCAGGGTTATGGTTAGGGTTGGAGTTAAATTTGGGGTTATGGTTAGGGTTAGGGCTGGGTTTAGGTTTAGGGCTAGGGCTAGGGTTAGTGTTATGGTTAGGGTTAGGGTTAGGGCTATGGTTAAGGCTAAGGTTAATTCTAGGATTAGGTTTAGGGTTAGGGTTAGGGCTAGGATTAGGGTTATGTTTAGGTTTAGGGCTAGGGTTATGGTTAACGTTAGGCTTAGGGTTAGGGTTATGGTTGGGGTTAGGGGTGCGGTTAGGGTTAGTGTTAGGGTTAGGGTTAGGTTTGGGGTTGGGGCTCGGGTTAGGGTTGGGGTTAGGTTTAGTGTAAGAGCTAGGGTTAGGTTTAGGGTTTTGGTTAGGGTTAGGGCTAGGTCAAGGGTTATGGTTATGGTTAGGGTTAGGGTTAGGGCTAGGGTTAGGGCTAGGTTTAGGGCTAAGTTTAGGGCTAGGGTTAGGGTTAGGGTCAAGGTTAGGGTTAGGGCTAGTGTTAGGGTTAGGGCTAGGGCTACGGTTAGGGTTTGTGTTAGGGCTAGGTTTAGGGTTAGATCTAGGGCTAGGGCTATGGTCAGAGTCAGGGTCAGGTTCAGGGTCATCGTCAGGTTCAGGGTTAGGGTTTGGGTTAGGGTTAGAGTTAGGGTTAGAGTTAGGATTAGGATAAGGGTTAGGGTTAGGGTTGAGGTTATGGTTAGGGTTAGGGTTAGGGCTAGGGCTTGGGCTAGGTTTATGGTTAGGGTTAGTGCTAGGGCTAGGGCTAGGGTTAGAGTTAGGGTTAGGTTAGAGTTAGGGCTAGGGTTAGGGTTAGGATTAGGACTAGGGCAAGGCCTAGGCCTAGGGTTAGGGTTAGGGTTAGTGTCAGGATCAGGGTCAGGGTCAGGGTCAGTGTCAGGGTCAGTGTCAGAGTCAGGGTTAGGTTTAGGGTTAGGGTTAGGATCAGGGTTAGGGATAGGGTTAGGGTTAGGGTTAGGGCTAGGATTAGGGTTAGGGTTAGGGTTAGGGTTAGGGCTAGGGCTTGGGCTAGGGTTAGGGTTAGGCTTAGTGTAAGGTTTAGCGTTAGGGTTAGGGCTAGGGCTAGGCTTAGGATTAGGGTTAATGTTAGGGTTAGGGTTTAGGTGAGGGTTAGGGTTAGGGTTAGTGCTAGGTCTAGGCCTAGGGCTAGGGCTATGGCTAGGGCTCAGGGTTAGGGTAAGTGTTAGGATTAGGTTTAGGGTTAGGGTTAGGTTTAGGGCTAGGCTTAGGGCTAGGGATAGGGCTAGGATTAGGGATAGGGTTAGGGTTAGGGTTAGGGCTAGGATTAGGGTTAGGTTTAGGGTTAGGGCTAGGGTTAGGGTTAACTTTAGGGTCAGGGTTAGGGTTAGGGTTGGGGTTAGAGTTGGGGTTATGGTAATGGTTAGGGTTAGGTTTAGGGCTAGGATTAGGGCAAGGGCTAGGCTTAGGGTTAGGGTTAGGGCTAGGGTTAGTGTAAAGGTTAGGGCTAGGGTTAGGGTAAGGGTTAGTGCTAGGGTTAGGGTTAGGGTTAGGGTTAGGGTTGGAGTTAGGGGTGGGGTTAGGGTTAGTGTAAGGGTTATGGTTAGGTATGGGGTTGGGGTTAGTGTTAGGGTTGGGGTTAGTGTAAGGTCTAGGGTTAGGTTTAGGGTTTTGGTTAGGGCTAGGGTTAGGGCTAGGGCTAGGGCTAGGGTTAGGGTAAGGGTTAGGGCTAGGGTTAGGGCAAGGGCTAGGCTTAGGGATAGGGTTAGCGTTAGGGCTAGGGCAAGGGTTATGGTTAGGGTTAGGGTTAGGGCTAGGGTTAGGGCTAGGGTTAGGGCTAGGGTTAGGACTAAGTTTAGGGCTAGGGTTAGGGTTAGGGTTAAGGCTAGAGTTAGGGTTAGGGTTTGGTTAGGGCTAGAGTTAGGACTAAGGCTAGGATTTGGGTTAGAGTTAGGGTCAGGTCTAGGGTTAAGGCTAGGTTTAGGGCTAAGTTTAGGGCTACGGTTAGGGTTAGGGTTAGGGCTAGGGTTAGGGTTATGGTTAGGGTTTGGGCTAGGGCTAGGACTAAGGCTAGGTTTAGGGTTAGAGTCAGGGTCAGAGTCAGGGTTACGGTCAGGGTCAGAGTCAGGGTTAGGTTTAGGTGTAGGGTTAGGTTTAGGGTCAGGGTTAAGGTGAGGGTTAGAATTAGGGCTAGGTTAGGGTTAGGGTTAGGATTAGGGCTAGGTCTAGGTTTAGGGTTAGGGTCATTGCTAGGTCTAGGTCTAGGGTTAGGGTTATGGCTAGGGTTAGGTTTAAGGTTAGGTCTAGGGCTAGGGTTAGGTTTAGGGTTAAAGTTAGGTTTAGGTTAGGGTTAGATTAGGGTTAGGGGAAGGTTTAGGTTTAGGGTTTTGGTTAGGGTTAGGGTTAAGGTCAGGGTTAGGGCTATGGTTAGGGTTAGGGTTCTGGTGAGGGTTAGGGTTAAGGTTAAAGTTAGGGTTAGGGTTAGGGCTAGTGCTATGGCTAGGGTTAGGATTAGTGTTAGGGTTAGGGTTAGGGCTAAGGTTAGGGTTAGGTTTAAGGTTAGGGTTAGGGTTATGGTTATGGTTAGGGCTAGGGCTAGGGCTAGAGCTAGGGGTAGGGTTAGGGTTTGGTTAGGGTTAGGGTAAGGATTAGGGTTAGAGTTAGGGTTTGGCTTAAGTTTAGGGTTAGGGTAAGGGCTAGGGTTACTGTTAGGGTTAGGGTTAGGGCTAGGGCTAGGGATAGGGTTAGGGTTTGGGTTATGGCTAGAGTTAGTGTTTGGGTTAGGGTTAGGGTTAAGGTTTGGGTTACGATTAGGGTTAGGGTTAGGGTTAGGGTTAAGGTTAGTGTTAGGGTTAGGGCTAGGGTTAAGTTTAGGGTTAGGGTTAGGGTTAGGGCTAAAGTTAGTTTTAGTGTTAGGGTTAGTGCTAGGTTTGGTGTTATGGTTAGAGGTAGGGTTAGGGTTAGGGCTAGTGTTAGGGTTAGGATTAAGTTTAGGGTTAGGGTTAGGGTTAGTGTTAGGGCTAGGGTTAGGTTTAGGGTTAGGGTTATTGTTAGGGTTATGGCTAGGTTTAGGGTTATGGTTAGTGTTAGGGTTAGGGTTAGGGTTATTTTTCCAGTTAGGGTTAGGGTTAGGGCTAGTGTTTATGGCTAGTTTTAGGGCAAGGGCTAGGGTCAGGGTTAGGGTTAGCATTAGGGCTAGGGCAAGGGTTAGGGTTAGGGTTAAGGCTAGGGTTAGGGCTAGGGTTACGGCTATGGTGAGGGCTAGGGTTAGCGTTAGGGTTAGGGTTGGGGTTACAGGTAGGGCTAGGGTTAGGGTTAGGGCTAGGGTGAGGATTAGGGTTAGGGTTAGGTCTAGGGTTAGGGTTAGGGCTAGGGCTAGGACTAGGGTCAGGGTCAGGGTCAGGATCAGAGTCAGGGTCAGGGTTAGGGTTTGTGTTAGGGTAGGTTAGGGTTAGGGCTAGTGTTAGGGTTAGGTTTAGGGTTAGGGCTAGGGCTAGGCCTAGGGATAGGGTTAGGGTTAGGGTCAGGATCAGCCTCATGGTCAGGGTAAGGGTCAGGGTCAGTGTCAGAGTCAGGGTTAGGTTTAGGTTAGGGTTAGGGTTAGGATCAGGGTTAGGGATAGGTTTAGTGTTAGGGCTAGGGCTAGGTTTAAAGTTAGGGTTTGGCTTAGGGCTAGGGCTTGGGCTATGTTTAGGGTAAAGTTTAGGGTTAGGGTTAGTGTTAGGGTTAGGGCTTGGTTTAGGGTTAGGGTTAGGTTAGGGGTAGTGTTAGGGTTAGGGTTAGGGTTAGGGTAAGGTTTAGCGTTAGGGTTAGGGCTAGGGCTAGGCTTAGGATTAGGGTTAATGTTAGGGTTAGGGTTTAGGTGAGGGTTAGGGTTAGGGTTAGTGCTAGGTCTAGGCCTAGGGCTAGGTCTAGGGCTAGGGCTCAGGGTTAGGGTAAGGGTTAGGGTTAGGTTTAGGGTTAGGGCTAGGGTTAGGTTTAGGGTTAGGGTTATGGCTAGGGCTAGGGCTAGGATTAGGGTTAGGGTTAGGGTTAAGGTCATGTTTAGGCTTAGGGCAAGGGTTAGGGTTAACGTTAGGGTCAGGGTTATGGCTAGGGTTGGAGTTAGAGTTGGGGTTATGGTTACGGTTAGGGTTAGGGTTAGGGCTGGGTTTAGGTTTAGGGCTAGGGCTAGGGTTAGTGTTATGGTTAGGGTTAGGGCTACGGTTAGGGCTAGGGTTAATGCTAGGGTTAGGTTTAGGGTTAGGGTTAGGGCTAGGATTAGGGTTATGGTTAGGTTTAGGGCTAGGGTTATGTTTAACGTTAGGCTTAGGGTTAGGGTTATGGTTGGGGTTAGGTGTGCGGTTAGGGTTTGTGTTAGTGTAGGTTTGGGGTTGGGGTTCAGGTTAGGGTTGGGGTTTATGGTTAGGTTAAGGGTAAGGGCTAGGGTTACGTTTAGGGTTTTCTTTAGGGTTAGGGTTAGGGCTAGGTCAAGGGTTATGGTTATGGTCAGGGTTAGGGTTAGGGCTAGGATTAGGGCTAGGTTTAGGGCTAAGTTTAGGGCTAAGATTTGGGTTAGAGTTAGGGTTAGGGCTAGTGTTAGGGTTAGGGCTAGGGCTAGGGTTAGGGTTAGTGTTAGGGCTAGGTTTAGAGTTAGGGCTAGGGCTATGGTCAGGGTCTGGGTCAGGTTTAAGGTCATCGTCAGGTTCAGCGTTAGGGTTGGGTTTAGGGTTAGAGTTAGGGTTAGGGTTAGAGTTAGGATTAGGATAAGGTTTAGGGTTAGATTGAGGTTACGGTTAGGGCTAGTGTTAGGGCAAGGGCTTGGGCTAGGTTTATGGTTAGGGTTAGGGCTAGGGCTAGGGTTTGGGTTAGTGTTAGGGTTATGGTTAGGGCTACAGTTAGGGCTAGGGTTAGGGTTAGGGTTAGGGATAGGGCTTTGGCTAGGGTTAGGGTTAGGGTCGGGGTTAGTGTCAGGGTCACGTTTAGGATTAGGGTTAGTGTCACTGTCAGGGTCAGAGTCAGGGTCACGGTCAGGGTCAGAGTCAGGGTTAGGTTTAGGTGTAGGGTTAGGGTTAGGGTCAGGGTTAAGGTGAGGGTTAGGATTAGGGCTAGGTTAGGCTTAGGGTTAGAGTTACGGTTAGGGTTAGATTTAGGGTTAGGGCTAGGGCTAGGGTTAAGGTCAGGGTTAGGTTAGGGGTAGTGTTAGGGTTAAGGTTAGGGTTAGGGTAAGGTTTAGCGTTAGGGTTTGGGCTAGGGCTAGGGCTAGGGCTAGGCTTAGGATTAGGGTTAATGTTAGGGTTAGGGTTTAGGTGAGGGTTACGGTTAGGGTTAGTGCTAGGTCTAGGCCTAGGGCTAGGGCTAGGGCTAGGGCTCAGGGTTAGGGTAAGTGTTAGGATTAGGTTTAGGGTTAGGGCTAGGGTTAGGTTTAGGGTTAGGGTTAGGCTAGTGCTAGGGCTAGGATTAGGGTTAGGGTTAGGGCTAGGGTTAGGGTTAGGGTTAAGGTTAGGGGTAGAGTTAGGGTTAAGTTTAGGGTTAGGGTTAGGGTTAGGGTTAGGGTTATGTTTAGGTTTAGGGTTAGGGTTAGGGTTAGGGTTAGGGATAGGGTTAGGGTTAGGGTTAGGGTTATTGCTAGGGTTAGGGTAAGGGTTAGTGCTAGGTTTAGGGCTAGGGTTAGGGTTAAGTTTAGGGTTAGCGGTGGGTTTAGGGTTAGTGTAGGGGTTATGGTTAGGTATGGGGTTGGGGTTAGCGTAAGGGCTAGGGTTAGGTTTAGGGTTTTGGTTAGGGCTAGGGTTAGGGCTAGGGTTAGGTTTAGGGTTTTGGGTAGGGCTAGGGTTAGGGCTAGGGCTAGGGTTTGGGTTAAGCGTTATGGCTAGGGTGAGCGCAAGGGCTAGGCTTAGAAATAGGGTTTGTGTTAGGGCTAGGGCAAGGGTTATGGTTAGGGTTAGGGTTAGGGCTAGAGTTAGGGCTAGGATTAGGGCTAAGGTTAGGGCTAGGTTTAGGGTTAGGGTTAGGGCTAGGGTTAGGGTTAGTGTTAGGGCTAAGGCTAGGACTAGGGCTAGGATTAGGGTTAGAGTTAGGGTCAGGGTCAGGGTCATGTTTAGGGTTAGGGTTAGGGTCACGGTCAGGGTCAGAGTCAGGGTTAGGTTTAGGTTTAGGGTTAGGGTTAGGGTCAGGGTTAAGTTGAGGGTTAGGGTTAGGGCTAGGTAGGTTAGGGTTAGGGTTAGGATTAGGGCTAAGGCTAGGGTTAGGGTTAGGGTTAGGGCTAGGGCTAGGATTAGGGTTAGGGTTAAGGTTAGGGTTAGGTTAGGGTTAGGATTAGTGTTAGGGTAGGGTTTAGGTTTAGGGTTAGGGTTATGGCTAGGGCTAGGGTTAGGGCTAGTGTTAGGGTTAGGATTAGGGTTAGCTTTACAGTTATTGGCAGGGTCAGGGTCAGGGTTAGGTTTAGGATTAGGGCTAGGGTTAGGTTTAGGGTCAGGATCAGAGTCAAGGTCAGGGTCAGTGTCAGAGTTAGGGTTAGGGTTAGGTTTAGGTTTAGGGTTAGGAGCAGGGTTAGTGTTAGGGTTTGAGTTATGGTTAGGGCTAGGACTAGGCTAGGGTTAGGGTTAGTGTTAGGGTTAGGGTTAGGGCTAGGGTTAGGTTTAGGGTTAGGGGTAGGGGTTAGGGTTAGAGTTAGTGTTAGGGCTAGGGTTAGGTTTAGGGTTAGAGTTAGGTTTAGGATTAGGGCTAAAGTTAGGGTTAGGGTTAAGGTTACGTTTAGGATTAGGGTTAGTCTTAGGTTTAGGTTTAGTTTAGGGTTAGTTTTATGGTTACGGTTAGTGTTAGAGTTAAAGTTAGGGTTACTGCTAGGGATAGGGCTAGGGTTAAGGTTAGGGTCAGGGTTAGGGTTAGGGCTAGGGCTAGGGCTAGGGTTAGGGTTAGGGTTAGGGCTAGGTAGGGTTAGGGTTAGGGTTAGGGCTAGTGCTAGGACTAGGGTTAGGATTAGGGTTAAGGTTCATGTTAGAGTTAGGGTTAGGGCTAGCGTCAGGGTCAGGTTCAGGGTCAGGATTAGGGTTAGGGTTAGGGTCTGGGTCAGTGTAAGAGTCAGGATCTGGGTCAGGGTAAGGGTCAGAGTCAGGGTTAGGGTTACGGTTTAGGTTTAGGGTCAGGGTTATGTTTAGGGTTATGGTTAGGGCTAGGTTAGGGTTAGGTTTAGGATTAGGGTTAGGGCTATGGTTAGGGTTAGGGCTAGGGCTAGGGCTACGGTTAGGTTTATGGCAAGGGTTAAGGGTTAAGGTTAGGTCTAGGGCTAGGGCTAGGGTTAGGGTTAGGGTTAGGGTAAGGGTTAGGTTAGGGTTAGGATTAGGGTTAGGGTAAGGTTTAGGTTTAGGTTTAGGGTTAGGGTTAGTGTTAGGGTTAGGGTTAGGGCTAGGGCTAGGGCTTGGGCTAGGGTTAGGGTTAGTGTTAGGGTTAGTGTTAGGGCTAGGGTTAGGTTTACGGCTATGGCTAGGGCTAGGGCTAGTTCTAGGGCTAGGGTCAGGGTCAAGGTCAGGATCAGATTCAGGGTTACGATTTGTGTTAGGTTTAGGGTTAGGGTTTTGGTCAGGGTCAGGGTCAGGTTCAGGGTTAGGTTTAGGATTAGGTTTAGAGTTAGGTTTAGGGTCAGGGTCAGTGTCAGAGTCAGGGTTAGGTTTAGGTTTAGGGTAGGGTTTAGGGTTAGGAGCAGGGTTAGTGTTAGGGTTTGAGTTAGGGTTAGGGCTAGGGCTAGGGTTAGGTTTAGGGCTAGAGTTAGGGTTAGGGTTAGGGCTAGGGTTAGGTTTAGGGATAGGGTTAGG
>NW_026131427.1:0-20000 GCF_903995435.1 Acomys russatus | reverse complement strand
CTAGGGTTAGTTTTAGGGTTTTGGTTAGGGCTAGGTTTAGGGCTATGGCTAGTGTTTGGGCTAGGGTTAGAGTTAGTGTTAGGGCTATAGGGTTGCTAGGGTTTGTTGGGTTAGGGTGTAGTTTAGTGTTAGAGCTAGAGTTAGGGTTAGGGATAGGTTAGAGTTAGTACTATTGCTAGGTCTAGGGCAAGGGTTAGTGTTAGGGGTTAGGGTTAGGGATATTGTTAGGTTTAGGGTTTGGATTAGGGTTAAGGTTTCGTCTAGGGCTAAGGTTAGGTTTAGGGTTAGGGTAGGGCTAACCATAGGACTAGGTTTAGTGCTAGGTCTAGGGCATTAGGTTTAGGATTAGGATTAGGGTTAGCCTTAAGTTAGGGCAAGGATTAGGTTCAGGGTTAGGGTTATGTGTGGGTTGAAGGTTTAGGTTTTGGTTTTAAGCGTAAGGCTCGATGTAGGTGTTATGTTTTGAGTCTAGGGGTAAGTTGTGTGGGCTAGGGATAATGTAAGGTTATGTGTAGTGTTAAGGTTAGGAGGGCTAGGAAAGGGATTGGGTTAAGGTGTTATGTTCATGGTGTACAGTTAGGGTTCGCGAGGGCTAGGATACGGTTAGTTGTAGGGTTAGTGTTAAGGGCTCAGGTCGGGGTAGGGCTTAGGGTGAGGTTCGTAGGGTTAACGGAGTAAGGTTGTTATGGTAGGATTGATTAGGTAGGTTTATCGTTAGGGTTAGGGTTAGGGTAAGGGCTAGGGTTAGAGTTAAGGTTTGGGTTAGGTTTTAAGCGATAGTTTAGGTTAGGTGTAGGCGCGCTTCGGGTTAGGGTTATGGTTTGGGTTAGGGGTTAGGGCTAGGTCTAGATCTAAGGCTAGGTTTAGAGTTGGGGTTAGGGCTAGGGTTAGCGTAGGTTGTAGTGTTAGGGTTAGTGGTACGGTTAGGGTTAGGGTTATGGTTAGGGTTAGCGGTAGGGTTAATGTTAGGGTTAGGGCTAGTGTTAAGGTTGGGGTTAGGGTTAGGATATGGGCTTCGGGTTAGTGTCGAGGTTTAGGGCTAATTGTCACGGTAGGTTAGGCTCGGGATAGGCTCGTGAGGGGTGGGGGTAGACGTTAGGGTTCAGGGAGTGTGCGCCGTTTCTTAGGGTAGGGTTAGGCAGGTTTAGGGCCTAGGGCTAGGGCCTGGTTTAGGGTTATGGTTAGGGCTACGGTTAAGGCTAGGGTTAGGACTAGGGTTAGGGGTTGGGCTAGGTTTAGGGTTAGGGTAAGGGCTAGGGTTAGGTTTAGAGTTAGGGTTAGGTCTAGGGCTAGAACTAGGGCTAGGTTTAGGGTTATGGTTAGGGCTATGGGTTGAGTGTAGAGTTAGGTTAGACGTTACGGTTGGGTGAGGGATATTTAGTGTTAGCGTAGTTGATTTATTAGGTTGGGCTAGGTTAAGGTTGGGGTTACGGTTAGGATTACGGCTAGGGTTAGGTTAGGGTTAATTAGGGCTAGTGTTAGGGTTAGGGCTGGGGCTAGGGCTAGGTATAGGGTTAGGGTTAGTGTTAGGGTCAGGGTCAGGGTCACTGTCAGTTTTAAGTTTAGGTTCAGGATTATGGTCAGAGTCATGGTCAGGGTGAGGGTCAGTGTCAGAGTCAGGATTAGGTTTAGGTTTAGAGTTAAGGTTAGGGTTATGGTTAGGATCAGGTTTAGAGTTAGGGTTAGGGTTAGGGTTGGGTTTAGGGTTAAGGCCTGGGCTAGGTTTAGGGTGTAGGTTGTTGGGTTGGGGCTATGGTTAGTATCGCAAGGGCTAGGGGCGAGTTAGGGGTTAATGTCAGGGTTAGTGTTAAGGCAAGATTTAGGGTTAAGGTTAATATTAGGGTTAGGTTTTAGGTGAGGGTTAGTGTTAGGGTTAGTGCTAGATCAAGGCCTAGGTCTAGGGCTAGAGCTAGGGCTGGCTGTAGAGTTATGGTTAGGGACAGGGTTTGGGTTGGGCTTAGAGTTAGGTTTTGGGCTAAGGAGGGGGGGCAGTGGGTTATGGTGAGATAGAGTTTGGATTTTAGTAGCGGAATTAGGTTTAGTTAGAGTAGTTTTTTAGTTATTTTTGGTTTTTAGAGTTTAGATTTAGGTGTCGCTAGGTTAGCGTAGGGTGCTGCAAGTTCAGGGCAAGGGCTTTTTTGAGAGTTTAGGGTTAGGGTAAAAGTTTTAGGGTTAGGGGTTCTGTAGGCTATGTGTAGGGCTAGATTTAGGGTTAGGGTTAGGGTTAGGTTTAGGTGAGGGTTAGGGTTAGGGTTAATAAAGGTCGGCCCCAGGCTAGGTGCTTGAGGGCTCCGAGGTGTTAGGGTTCGGTTTATGTTTCGTTAGGGTAAGTGTTGTTTTAGGTTAAGTGACGTCACGGTCTAGTGTTAGTGTGGATAGTGTGAGTGTTGAGTTAGGGTTATGAGTCGGCCTTGTGTCAGAGATTTGTTAGGTCGGGTTAGGTTGTAATAGGGTTTAGTGTTAGGTTGTTACACATTAGGGTAGCAATTAGGGTGTTGGTAATGTAGAGATTGGGGTTATGTTTAGGGTTAGGGTTACTGTTGTCGGGTTAAGGCTTGACGGTATAGTTTAGGTTTTTAAGTTAGGTAGGTTAGGTTTACGGCTATGGGCTACTCTGGCACAGGCTTAGTGTAAGGATTAGGGTTAGGTTTAGGACTAGGTAGTAGCTAGCTGAGTAGGGTCCAGGTATGTTCTATGGGTTAGGGTTAGGGCTGGATTAGGGTTAGGGTAGGGTAGAGTCCTCTAGGATTAGGGTTAGGGTAGTTGGTAGTCGGTCTTATAGGGCTATTGTGGTAGGGTTAACAAGTTCGGCTTTAGGGTGGGTTTTTTGGGTTGCGGTTTTTAGGGTTGTCATTAGGGTAGTGTTGGGGTTAGGGCTAGGTTTGGGGTTGGGGTTAGGGTTAGTGTTGGGGTTAGGGTCAGGATTAGGGCTAGGGCTAGGGTTAGGTTTAGGGTTTTGTTTAGGGCTAGGTTGAGGCCTAGGGCTAGGGCAGGTTAGGGTAAGGATTTAGGGTTAGGGCTAGAGATAGGGGTAGAGTTAGGGCTAGCGCTAGGGTCAGGGTCAGGGTCAGGGTCAGTTTCAGGGTAAGGGTCGGGGTTAGGGTTAGGGTTATGGTTATGGTTAGGGTTATATTTAGGATTAGGATAAGGGTTAGGTTTAGGGTTAAGGTTAGAGTTAGGGCTAGGGCTAGGGCTAGGACCAGGGTTAGGGTTCGGGTTAGCGTTAGGGTTAATTTAGGATTAGGTTAGGGCTAGGGCTAAGGCTAGGGTAAAGGTTAGTGTTAATGTTAGGGTTAGGGTTAGGGCTAAGTCTAGGGTTAGGGTTAGGGATAAGGTTAGGGTTTGGGTTAGGGCTAGGGTTAGGGTTAGGATAGGGCTAGGGCTAGGGTTAGGGTTACGGCTAGGGCTAGGGCTAGGGGTAGGAGTAGGATTAAATTCGGGGTTAGAGTTAGGTTTAGGGTCAGGTTCAGTTTTAGGGTCAGGTATAGTGTTAGGGATAGTGGTCAGGGTCAGAGTCAGGGCAAGGGTCCGGGTCAGAGTCAGGGTTAAGTTTAAGTTTAGGTTTCGTGTTAGGGTTAGGGTCAGTGTTAAGTTTAGGGTTAGGGTTAGGGCTAGAGTTAGGGTTAGGTTTAGGGTTTGTGTTAGGGTTAGTGTCAGGGCTAGGGCTAGGGTTAGGGCTAAGGCTAGGGCTTGGGCTAGGGCTAGGTTTAATGTCAGGGTTAGGGTTAGGGTAAGGGTTAGGGCTAGGGTTAAGTTAAGTTTAGGGTAGTGTTAGGGTTTGGGATAGGGTTAGGGTTAGGTTAGGGCTAGGGCTAGGGCTAGGATTTGGGTTAATGATCGGGTTAGGGTTAGGGTTAGGATCACGGTCAGTTTCAGGGTCAGGTTTCGGGTTAGTGATAGGGTCAGGGTCAGGGTCAGGGTTGTGTTTCGGTTTAGGTTTAGGGTTAAGGTTAGGGTCAGGGTTAAGTTTACGTTTAGGGTTCAGGCTAGAGTTAGGGTTAGGTTTAGGGTTAGGGCTAGGGCTGGGGCTAGGCTTAGGGCTCGGTCTAGGGCAAGTCAAGGGTTAGGTTTAGGGTTGGGGCTAGAGCTATGCGTAGGATTAGGATTAGGGTTAGGGTTACAGTTACAGTTAGTGTTAGTGTTACTGTTAGGGCTAGTGCTAGTGTTAGAATTAGGGTTAAGATTTGAGCTAGGGTTAGGATTAAGGTTAGGGTTAAGCCTAGGCCGGTATAGGTGTAATATTAGGTTAGGTCAGGTTTGTTTAGGTCAAGATCAGGGTCAAGATCAGGGTCAAGGTCAGGGTCAGGGTCAGAGTCAGAGTCAGGGTTAGGTTAAATTTTATGATTTGGGTTAGGGTTATGGTTAGGAGCAGGTTTAGTATTAGGGTTTGAGTTAGGGATAGGGATAGGGTTAGAGGTAGGGTTAGGGTTAAGTTGAGGATTAGGGTAAGTGATAGGGTTAGGTTTGGGGTTAAGTTTAGGGTTACAGTTAGGTTTATGGTTAGGGTTAGTGTTAGAGTTAGGGTTAGGGTTACGGCTAAGGCTAGGGCTAGGGTTACGGTTAGGGTTAGTGTTAGGGCTAGGGCTAGAGCTAGTGCTAGGGTTAGGGTTAGGGTTAGGGTGATGGCTAGGGTAAGGGTTTGGGTTAGGGCTAGGGCTAGGTTTAGGTTTACGGTTAGGGTTTGTGTTAGGGTTAGATTAGGGTTAGGTTAGGGTTAGGATAAGGGTGAGGGTAAGGTTTAGGTTAAGGGTTAGGGTTTGGGTGAGTGTTAGCGTTAGGGTCAGGGTCAGCGTCAGGGTCACGGTTAAGTTTTAGGGTTAGGTTTAGTGTCAGGATCAGGGTCAAAGACAGGGTCAGGGTCCCTGTCAGTGTCCGGGTTAGGTTTAGGTTTATCGTTAGTGTACGGGTTAGGAGCAGGGTTAGTGTTAGGGTTTGAGTTATGGTTAGGACTAGGGATATTGCTGGGGCTAGGGGTTAGGTTTAGGGTTAGGGTTAGGCCTAGGGATATGCATAGGATTAGGATTAGGTTTAGGGTTACAGTTACGGTTAGAGTTAGGGTTAGGGCTAGTGATAGTGTTAGAATTAGGGTTAGGGTTTGAGCTAGGGTTAGGCTTAGGGTTTGGGTTAAGCCTAGGGCTAGGGCTAGGTGTATGATTAGAGTTAGGGTTAGGTTTAGTGTCAAGATCAGGGTCAAGGTCAGGGTCAGGGTCAGGGTCAGTGTCAGAGTCAGGGTTAGGTTAAGTTTTAGGGTTTGGGTTAGGGTTAGGGTTAGGAGCAGGTTTAGTATTAGGGTTTGAGTTAGGGCTAGGACTAGGGCTAGGGCTAGGGTTAGGTTTAAGTTGAGGATTATGGTAAGAGTTAGGGTTAAGGTTAGGTTTAAGGTTAAGTTTTGGGTTACAGTTAGGTTTACGGTTAGGGTTAGTGTTAGAGTTTGGGTTAGGGTTAGAGTTACGGCTAAGGCTAGGGCTAGGGTTAGGGTTAGGGTAAGGGTTAGGGCTAGGGTTAAGTTAGGTTTAGGTTTAGGGTTAGGGTTAGGTTTAGCGTTAGGGTTAGGATTAGGGTTAGAGTTAGGGCTGGGGCTAGCGTTAGGGCTACGATTAGGGTTAGGGTTAGAGCTAGTGTTAAAGTTAGTGTTAGGTTTAGGGTTAGGTTTAGATTTAAGGTTAGGATTAGTGTTAGGGTGAGGGCTAGGGTTATGGTTAGGCTTAGGGCCTAGGGCTAGGGTTAGGGTTAGCATTAGGGCGAAGGGCAAGGAATTTATGGTTAGGGTTAGGGTTAGGGCTAGGGTTAGGGCTAAATTTAGGGCTAAGTTTAGGGCTAGGTTTAGGGTTAGGGTTAGGGATAGGGCTAGCGTTAGGGTTGTGGCTAGAGTCAGGGTTAGGGTTTGTGTTAGGGTTAAGGTTAGAGTTATACTAAGACTAGGGCTAGCGCTAGGGCTAGGGTCAGAGTCAGGGTCAGGGTCAGTTTCAGGGTTACGGTTTGGGTTAGGGTTAGGGTTATGGTTAGTGTTAGGGTTATAGTGGTTAAGGGATAGGTTTAGGGTTAGGATTAGGTGTGAGAGTTAGGGCTAGGGCTAGAGCTAGGGCTAGGTCCAGGGTTTTGGTTAGGGTTAGTGTTGGGGTTAGGGCTAGGTCTAAGTCTAGGGTAAGGGTTAGTGTTAATGTTAGGGTTAGGGGAGGCTAGGGCTAGAAGGGGAGTGTGTAAGGATAGTAGGGTTAGGGTTGTGGCTAGGGTTAGGTTTAGGGTAGGGCTAGGGTTAGGGTTAGGGTTAGGGCTAGGGCTAGGGCTAGGATTAGGGTTGAAATTCTGGTTAGGGTTAGGGTTAGGGTCATGGTCAGTTTCAGGGTCAGGTATAGTGTTAGGGATAGGGTCAGAGTCAGGGCAAGGGTCAGGGTAAGAGTCAGGGTTAAGTTTAGGTTTAGGGTTCATGTTAGGGTTAGGGTCAGTGTTAAGTTTAGGGTTAGATTTAGGGCTGGAGTTAGGGTTAGGTTTAGGGTTTGTGTTAGGGTTAGTGTCAGGGCTAGGGCTAGGGTTAGGGCTATGGCTAGGGCTCAGGGTTAGGGTTACTTGGCTAGGGTTAGGGTTAAGGTTAGGTTAGGGTTACGGTAAGTGTTAGGGCTAGGGTTAAGTTAGGTTTAAGGTTAGGGTTAGGGTTTGGGTTAGAGTTAGGTTTAGGTTAGGGTTAGGTTAAGCCTTAGGGTAAGGTTTAGGTTTAGGTTTAGGGTTAGGGTTAGTCTTAATGTTAGGGTTAGGTCTAGGGCTAAGTCTAGGGCTAGGGCTAGGGCTAGGGCTAGGGTTAAATTTAGGGTTAGAGTTACGGCTAGGGCTAGGCACAGGATTAAGTTTAGGGGTAGGGGTAGGGTTATGGTTTAGGGTTATGTTTAGGGTAGGGCTAGTGTTACGGTTAGAGTTAGGGCTATGGTTTAGGGTTAGTTGAGCATTTGGGTTAAGGCTAAGGCTAGGGCTAGGGTTAGGGGTTAGGGTTAGGGTCAGGGTCAGGGTCATGGTCACGGTTAGGTTTAGGTTTAGGGTTAGGGTTCGGGTTAGGGTTAGGTTTATGGTCAGGATCAGAGTCAAAGACAGGGTGAGCGTCAGGGTCGGTGTCAGAGTCAGGGTTAGGTTTAGGTTTAGCGTTAGGGTACAGGTTAGGAGCAGGGTTAGTGTTAGGGGTTTGAGTTAGGGTTAGGGCTAGGGCTATTGCTAGCGCGAGGGTTATGGTTAGGGCTAGGGCTATGCGTAGGATTAGGCTAGGGATAGGGTTACAGTTACGGTTTTGAGTTAGGATTAGGGCTAGTGCTAGTGTTAGACTTAGGGTTAGGGTTTGAGTCAGAGTTTTGGCTCAGGGTTAGGATTAGGGTTAAGGCTAGGGCTAGGGCTAGGGGTAGGATTAGGGTTAGGGTTAGGTTTAGGGTCAAGATCAGGGTCAAGGTCAGGGTCATGATCAGGGTCAGGGTAAGTGTCAGAGTCAGGGTTAGGTTTAGGTATAGGGTTTGGGTTAGGGTTAGGGTTAGGAGCAGGTTTAGTTTTAGGGTTTGAGTAAGGGTTAGGGTTAGGGCTATGTCTAGGGCTAGGGTTAGGGTTAGGGTTAAGGGCTAGGTTTTGGGTTAGGGTTTGTGTCAGGGCTAGGGTTAGGTTTAGGGTTAGGGTTAAGTTGAGGATTAGGGTAAGGGTTAGGGTTAGGGTTAGGAGCAGATTTAGTGTTTGAGTAAGGGCTAGGGCTAGGGCTAGTTTTAGGGTTAGGGTTAGTGTCAGGGCTAGGGTTAGTGTTAGGGTTAAGTTGAGGATTATGGTAAGGGTTAAGGTTAGGGTTAGGTTTAGGGTTAAGTTTAGGGTTATGTTTAGGTTTACGGTTAGGGTCAGGGTTAGTGTTAAAATTAGGGTTGGGGTTACGGCTAAGGCTAGGACTAGGATTAGGTTTAGGGTTAGGGTTAGGGCTAGGGTTAAGTTAGGGTTAGGTTTAGGGTTAGGGTTAGACTTAAGGCTAGGGCTAGGGCTAAAGTTAGGGTTATGGTTAGGGATAGAGTTCGGGTAAGGGTAGGGTTAACGATTAGTGTTGGGGTTGGGTTTATGGTTAGAGTTGGGGTTGGGGTTAGCGTTAGGGCTAGGGTGAGGTTCGGGCTACGGTTTCAGGGGGCCATGGCTAGGTTTTTAGGGTTCCGGGGAGGGCCGGTTCGGGCTCGTTATGTTTCAGCAAGATCTAGGGTTAGGTTTAAAGTTAGGGTTAGGTTTAGGGTTAGGGTAATGTTAGGTTTAGGGTTAGGGCAGGGGCTAGGGTTAGGTTTAGGGTTTGGGCTAGTGCTAGGGCTAGGGCTAGGATTAGGTTTAGGACTAGGATAAGGGTTAGGGTAAGGTTTAGTTTTAATGTTAGGGTTAGGGTTAGGGTTAGTGTTAGTGTTAGGGCTAGAGCTAGGGCTAGTTTTAGGGTTTGGTTTTATGGCTAGTGCTAGGCATAGGATTAAGTTTAGGGGTAGGGTTAGGGTTAGGGTTATGGTTATGGTTATGTTTAGGGCTAGGGCTAGTGTTACGATTAGAATTAGGGCTAGGATTAGGTTAGGTTTAGCATTTGGGTTAAGGCTAAGGATAGGGCTAGGGTTAGGATTAGGGTTAGGTTCAGGGTCAGGGTCAGGGTTAGGTTTAGGGGTAGGGTTAGGGTTAGGTTTAGGGTCAGGATCAGTGTCAAAGACAGGGTCAGGGTCAGGGTCAGGGTCAGAGTCAGGGTTAGTTTTAGGTTTAGCGTTAGGGTATGGGTTAGGAGCAGGGTTAGTGTTAGTGTTTGTTTGTTGGGGGTTTTTGAGTTAGAGTTAGGGCTAGGGCTATTCCTAGGGCTAGGGTTAGTGTTAGGGCTAGGGCTATGCTTAGGACTAGGGTTAGGTTTTAGGGTTACAGTTACATTTAGAGTTAGGGTTAGGGCTAGTGCTAGGGTGTAGAATTAGTGTTAGGGTTTGAGCTAGGGTTAGGCTCAGGGTTAGGGTCAGAGTTAAGGCTAGGGATAGGGCTAGGGTTAGGGTTAGGGTTAGGGTTAGGTTTAGTGTTAGGATTAGGATTAAAGTAAGGGTTAGTGATAGAGCAAGGGCAAGGGTTACGGTTAGGGCTAGCGCTAGGACTAGGGCTAGGGTTAGGGCTAGGGCGAGGACTAGGGCTAGAGCTAGGGATAGGGATCTGGTTAGGTTGAGGATTAGGATAGGTTTAGGGTTATGGTTAGGGTAAGGATTAGGTTACGGTTTAGGGTTATGGTTAAGGTTGTAGGTTTAGAGTTAGGGTTAGGGTAAGGGCTTGGGTTAGGGTTAGGGTTCGGTTTAGGGTTAGGTTTATGGTTAGGGTTAGGGCAGGAACTAGGGTTAGGGTTAGGGATAAGGGTTAGGGTTAGGGCTAGGCCTAGGGTTAGGGTTAGAGTTAGGGCTAGGGTTAGGGATAGGTTTAGGGGTACAGCTAGGGTTATTGTTAGGGTTAGGGCTAGGGATAGGGTTAGGACTAGTGTTAGGGCTAGGGTTAGAGCAAGGGCTAGGGTTGGGGTTAGGGTTAGGGTTAGGTTTAGGGTTAGGCTTAGGGTTAAGTTTAGCGTTAGGATTAGGGTTAGGGAAGGGGTAGTTTTAGGGTTAGGGCTAGGGCTAGGGTTAGGGTTAGGGTTAAGGTTAATGTTAATTTCAGGATAGGGTAGGGCTAGGGCCAGGGTTAGGGTTAGGGTGAATGTTGTGGTTAGGATTTAGTTGAGGGTTAGGTTTAGTGCTAGATCTAGGCCCAGGGCTAGGGCTAGGGCTAGGGTTAGGGTTTGGGGTAGTGTAAGGGCTATCGTTAGGGTTAGTGTTAGGGCTAGGGTTAGTGTTAAGCTTAGGTTTAGAGTTACGGCTAGGGCTAGGGGTAGGGCTAGGTTTAGGGTTAGCATTAGTGGTAGGGTTAGGGTAAGCGTTAGGACTAGGGTTATGCTTAGGGTTAGGGTTAGGATTAGAGCTATCGTTAGGGTTAGGGTTAGGCTCATGGCTAAGTTTAGGGTTAGGTTTAGGTTTAGAGTTAGGGTTTAGGGTTAGGGCTAGGGCTATGTTTAGGGGGTTAGTGTTAGGGCTAGGGTTAGGGTTAGGGTTAGGGCTAGGTTTAGAGTTAGGGTTAGTTTATGGGTAGGGGTAGGGCTAGGGCTAGGGCTAGGGTTAGGGTTAGGGTTAATGTCAGTGTTAGGGTTAGAGCTAGGGCTAGGGCTAATGGTAGGGTTGATTAATGTGTAGCTAGGTTTAGGTGAGGGTTAGAGTTAGGTTTACTGCTAGATCTAGGCCTAGGGCTAGGGCTATGGGCTAGGGCTTAGGATAAGTGGTAGGGGTTGGGGTTAGGGTTAGGGTTAGCGTTAGGGTTAGTGTTAGGGTTTGGGTTAGGGTTAGGGTTAGGGCTAAGGTTAGGGTTAGTGTTAGGGCTAGGTTTAGGGCTAGGGCTAAGCCTAGGGTTAGGGTTAGGGCAAGGGTTAGAGCAATGTTTAGGGTTTAGCTTAGGGTTAGGGTTAGAGTTAGGGTTATAGGTAGGGTTAGGGTTAGGTTAGGGTTAGGTTAGGGTCAAGGTTAGGTTTAGGGTTAGAGTTAGGGTTAGGGTAAGGGCTATGGTAAGAGTTAGGTTTTGGGGTAGGGTAAGGGCTATGGTTAGGGTTAGGGTTAGATCTAGGGCTAGGGTTACTGTTAAGGTTAGGTTTAGGGTTACGGCTAGGGCTAGGGGTAGGGCTAGGTTTAGGGTTAGCATTAGTGGTAGGGTTAGGGTTAGGACTAGGGTTATGCTTAGGGTTAGGGTTAGGGTTAGGATTAGAGCTATGGTTAGGATTAGGGTTATGGCTAAGTTTAGGATTAGGTTTAGGTTTAGAGTTAGGGTTAGGGTTATGGCTAGGTTAGGGGTAGGGCTAGGGCTAGGGTTAGGGTTAGGGTTAATGTCAGTGTTAGGGTTAGAGCTAGGGCTAGGGCTATGGTTAGGGTTAGGATTAATGTTAGGCTTAGGGTTTAGGTGAGGGTTAGAGTTAGGTTTACTGCTAGATCTAGGCCTAGGGCTAGAGCTATGGGCTAGGGAAAGGCTTGAGGAAAGTGTAGGGTTGGGTGAAGGTTAGGTTTAGGGTGTAGTGGTTAGGGTTTGGGTTAAGGTTTAGGTAGGGTTGAGGCTAAGGTTAGGTTAGTGTTAGGGCTAGGTTTAGGGCTAGGGCTATGCCCTAGGGTTAGGGTAAGGGCTAGGGTTAGAGCAATGTTTAGGGTTAGGTTTTGGGTTAGGGTAGAGTTAGGGTTAGGTTTTAAGGTTAGGGTGAGGGTTTAGGGTTAGGGCTAGAGCTAGGGATAGGGCCAGAGCAAGGGCTAGGGCTAGAGTTAGGGTTAGGATTAGGGTTAGGGTTACAGTTGGGGTAATTGTTATGGTTAGGATTATGGTTAGGGCTATGGCTAGTGTTAGTTGTAGGGTTAGTTTTGGGGTAGGGTTAGGTTTAGGGCTATAGCTAGGGTTAGCGTTAGGGTTAATGTTCGGGTTAGGGTTAGGTTGAGGGTTAGAGTTATGGCTAGGGTTAGGGTTAGGGTTAGGGAAATGGTTAGCGTTATGGTTAGGGTTATGGTTAGGGTTAGTGGAAGGGGTTTGTTTAGGGCTAGGGTTAGGGTTAGGTTAGGAGTAGGGTTTGGGTTAGTGCTAGAGCAAGGGTTAGGTTTATGGTTAATGTTAGGGTTAGGGTTCGTGCTAGGGCTAGGGTTAGGATTAGGATTAATGTTAGGGTTTAGGGATTAGGTGAGGGTTAGGGTTAGGGTTAATGCTAGATCTAGGCCTAAGGCTAGGGCTAGGGCTAGGGCTCAGAGTTAGGTTTAGGGTTTAGGGTTATGTTTAGAGTTAGGGCTATGGTTAGAGTTAAAGTTAGGGTCATGGGTAGGGTTAGGGCTAGTGTTTGGGTTAACGTTAGGTCTAGGGTTAGGGTTAACTTTAGGGTAGGGTTAGGGTTAGTTTTGGGGTTAGGGTTAGGGTTAGATTTATGGTTGGGGTTTGGGTTAGGGATAGGGTTCGGTTTATAGTTTAGACTAGGGTTAGGGTTAGGTTTAGAGCTACGTTTAGGGCTAGGGCTAGGCCTAGGGCAAGGGTTAGGGTTAGGGTTAGGGCTAGAGTTAGTTCTAGGGTTGGAGCAAGGGCTAAGGTTAGGGTTAGGGGTAGGGGTAGGGGTAGGGGTAGGGTAAAGGCAAGGGATTAGAGTTAGGGCTAGTGCTAGGGTTAGGGTTAGGGTTAGGGCTAAGGTTAGTGCTAGGGTTAGGGCTAGGTCTAGGGCTAGGGTTAGGGTTATGTTAGGTTTATGGTTAGGGTAAGGATTAGTGTTAGGGTTAGGTTTAAGGTTAGGTTTGGGTTAAGGTTTTTGGCAGGGTTAGGGTAAGGGCTAGGGTTAGGTTTAGGGTTAGTGCTAGGGTTAGGTTTAAAGTTAGGGTTAGAGCTAGGGCTAGGGTTAGGTTTAGGGTTCTGGTTAGGTTTAGGGTAACGTCCAGTGTTAGTGTTCGTGTTAGGGTTAGGGCTAGGGTTAGGATTAGGATTAGGGTTAAGGTTTGTGCGAGGGTTCGAGCTAGGGTTAAGGTTAGGGTTAGAATTACGTTTTGGATTAATGCTCTAAGGGTTAGGGCTTGGTTGAGGGTTAGGGTTAGGGTTAGGATGGGCGTAGTGTTAGGGTTAGGGTTAGGGTAAGGTTTAGCGTTAGGGTTAGGGCTAGGGCTAGGGCTAATCTTAGGATTAGGGTTAATGCTAGGGTTAGGGTTTAGGTGAGTGTTGGGGTTAGGGTTAGGGTTAGTGCTAGGTCCAGGCCCATGGCTTGGGCTAGGGCTAGGGCTCAGTGTTCAGGTAAGGGTTAGGGTTAGCCATAGAGTTAGGGCTAGGTTTAGGGTTAGGGTTAGGTCTAGGGCTAGGGATAGGATTAGGGTTAGGTTAGGGTTAGGGTAAGGGCTAGGGTTAGGATTAGGGTTAGGGTTAGGGTTAGGGTTGGGGCTAGGTTTAAGGTTAGATTTAGGGTTTGGGTTAGGACTCGGGTTAGGGTTAGGCTTAGGGTTAGGATTAGGTTTAGGACTAGGGCTAGAGCTAGGGCTAGTGTTAGATTTAGAGTTAGGGTTAGGGCTAGGGTGGGGGTTAGGGTTAAGGTTAGGGTTAGGGTTAGGGTAAGCGGTAGTGTTAGGGGTTAGCGTTAGAGTTAGGAATAGGGCTAGGGTTTATGTTAGGGTTATGGTTAGGGCTAGGGTTATTGTTAGGTTTAGGTTTAGGGTTAGGGTTAATTTTAATGTTAGGTTTAGGGTTAGTGTTAGTGTTAGGGTTAGGGTTAGGGTTAGGGTTATCATTAGCGTTAGGGTTAGGGTCAGGGTTAGTTTTAGGGCTAGGGCTAGGGTTAGGGTTAGTGTTAGATTCAGGGTCATGGTCAGGGTCAGGGTCATGGTTAGGTTTAGGTTTAGGGTTAGGTTAAGTTCAAGATCAGGGTCAAAGTCAGGGTCAGGGTCAGGATCCGTGTGAGAGTAAGGATTAGGTTTATGCTTAGGGTTAGATTTAGGTTTAGGTTTAGGGTTAGGGTTAGGTTTAGAGTTAGGGTTAGTGTTAAGGTTAGGGTTTGGGTTAGGGCAATGTCTAGGGTTAGGATTAGGGTTAGGACTAAGGCTAGGGTTAGGGCTAGGGCTGGTCTAGGGTTAGGACTAGTTCTAGGGCTAGGGTTAGGGTAATGGTTTAGGTTAGGGTTATGCCTAGGATTAAGACAAAGGCTAGTCTTAGGGACAGGGTTAGCGTTAGGGCTAGGGCAAGGGTTATGGTTTTAGGGCTAGCACTAGGTTTAGGGCTAGGATTAGGGCTAAGTGTAGGGCTAGGGGTTAGGGTTAGCGTTAGGGCTAGGTTTAGGGTTAGGGTTAATGTTAGGGCTAGGGCTAGGACTAGGGTTAGGATTAGGGTTAGAGTTACGGTCAGGGTTAAGGTCATGTTTAGGGATAGGGTTAGGGTCACGCTCAGGGTCAGCGTCAGGGTCACGTTCAGGGTCAGAGTCAAGTTTAGGTTTAGGTTTAGGGTTAGGGTTAGGGTCAGGGTTATAGTTAGGGTTATGGTTAGGGCTAGGTTTAGGGGTTAGGGTTATGGCAAGGGTTAGGGTTAAGGTTAGGTCTAGGGCTAGGGCTAGGGTTAGGGTTAGGATTAGGGGGTTGGGGTTTAGGTTTAGCTCTAGAGTTAGGTTTAGTATTTAGGGTTAGGGTTAGATCTAGGTTTGGGGTTAGAGTGAGGTTTAGGGCTAGATTTAGAAGTAGGTTTAGCGTCAGGTTTAGGGCTAGGTTTAGAGTTTGTGTTAGGTTTAGGGTTAGGGCTAGGTTTATGATTAGGACTATGGTTAGGGTTACAGCTAGGATTAGGGTCATGGTTAGGGTTAGAGTTAGGTCTAGGGTTAGGTTTATGGTTAGGGTTAGGTTTAGGGTTAAGGTTAGGGCTAGGGTTAGGGCTAGGGCTACTGTTAGGATTAGGGTTTAGGGTTACAGATAGGGTTAAGGTTAGGTTCAGGATTAGGTTTAGGGTTAGGGCTAGGGCTAGGTTTAGGGTTAAGGTTGTGGTGGGGTTATGGTTAGGGCTAAGGCTAGGGTTAGGGCTAGGGTTAAGGTTGTGGTTGGAGTTATGGTTAAGGGCGACGCTAGAAGTTAGGTTTATGTTTAGGGTTAGGGTTAGTGTCAGGTATAGGGCTAGGGTTAGGGTTAGGTAAGGTTTAGGGTTAGGATTAGGGTTAGGGTTAGGGCTTGGGCTAGGTTAAGGTTAGGGTTAGGGTTATGTTTTGGGCTAGTGCTAGGGTTAGCGTTAGATATAGTGTTAGGGTTAGGGATATGGTTAGTGTTATGGTTATGGTTATGGTTATGGTTAGGTTTAGGTTTGGGGTTGAGGTTAAGGTTAGTTCTACTATGGTTAGGATTAGTATTAGGGTTAGGTCTAGGTTTAGGGTTAGAGTTAGGTTTAGGGTTAGGGCTCGGTTATGGTTATGGTTAGGGTTAGGGCTACAGCTAGGGTTAGGGTTAGGGTTAGGGTTTAGGGCTAGGGCTACAGTTAGTGTTAGGGTAGGTTTAGGGCTAGATGTTTTAAGGTTTAGCCTTTACTTTAGGGCTAGGGTTAAGGTTAGGTGTAGGGCTAGATTTAGGGCTAGACCTGGGTTAGGGTTAGGGTTAGGGTACGGATAGGTTTAGGGTTAAGTTTAGGGTTGGGTGTAGGGTTAGCATTAGGGCTAGGGTTTAGGGATAGGGTTAGGGTTAGGGTTATTGTTAGGGCTAGGACTAGGGTTATGGTTAGGGTTAGGGTAGGGCTAGGGCTAGGGTTAGGGTTGAGTATAGGGCTAGGGTTAGGTTTAGGGTTACGGTTAAGGTTAGGATTAGGGTCAGGGTCAGGGTCAAAATTAGGGTTAGAGTTAGGTTTAGGGTAAGGGTTAGGGTTAGGTTTATGGTTGGGTTTGGGGTTAGGGTTAGGTCTAGGATTAGGTTTAGGGTTAGGGCTAGGGTTATGGTTAGGGTTAGGGTTAGGGCTAGGGTTATGTTTAGGGTTAGTGTTAAGTTTAGGGCTAAGGCTAAGGCTACGGTTAGGTTTAGGTTGAGGGTTAGGGTTAGTGTTAGTGTTAGTGTTAAGGTTAGGGTTAGTGTCATATTTAGGGTTAGGGGCATGGTTAGGTTTAGTTTTAAGGTTAGGGATAGGGATAGGGCTAAGGTTAGGGAAATGGGTTCGGGGTTAGGCATATGATTAGGGTTAGGGTTAGGGATGGGGCTAGGATTAGGGGTAGGGTTAGTGTTAGGGTTAGGTCTTGGGCTAGGGTTAGGTTTAGAGTTCGATTTAGGGTTAGTGTTAGTGTTAGGGTTAAGGTAAGGGTTAAGATCAGGGTCAGGGTCAGGATCAGGGCTAGGTCTAGGATTAGGGTTAGGGTTAGGGCTAAGGCTGAGTTTTATGGTTAGGGTTAGGGTTAGGTTTTGGGCTAGGGCTAGGGTTAGGGTTAGAGTTAGGGTTAGGGCTAGTGTTAGGGTTAAGTTAGGTTTATGGTTAGGATTAGGGTTAGGGTTACAGTAAGGCTAGGGTTAGGTTTAGGGTTAGGGTGAGGTTTTCGGCTAGGTTTAGAGTTAGGTTTAGGGTTAGGGTTATGGTTAGGGGTAGTGTAAGGGTTAGGGTTAGGATTATGGTTGGGGTTGGGATTGGGGTTAGCTCTAGGGTTAGTTTTAGTATTAAGGTCAAGGTTAGGTCTAGGTTTATGGTTAGAGTTAGTTTTAGGGCTAGATTTAGGGGTAGGGTTAGGGTCAGGGTCAGGGTTAGGGCTAGGTTTAGATTTAGTGTTAGGTTTAGGGGTAGGGCTAGGGTTATGGTTAGGGTTAGGGTTACGGCTATGGCTAGGATTAGGGTTAGGGTTAGGGTTATGTTACGGTTAGGGTTAGGCTTACGGATAGGGTTAAGGTTAGGTTTAGTGTTAGGGTTAGGTTTAGGGCTAGGGTTACGGTTAGGGTTTAGGGTTAAGGTTATGGTTTGGGTTATGGTTAGAGCTAGGGCTAGGGCTAGGTTTAGGGCTAGGATTAAGGTTAGATTAGGTTTAGGGTTAGGGTTAGTATTAGGGTTAGGTTTAGGGCTAGGGCTGGGTTAGGGTTAGGGTTAGCGTTAGGTTTTGGGCTAGGGTAGTTAGGGTTAAGTGTAGGTTAGGGTTAGGTTTAGGGTTAGGGTTAGGGCAAGGGTAAGGCTTAGGGTTAGGGTCAGGGTTAGGGCTAGGTTTACAGTTAGTGTTAGATTTAGGGTTGGGGCTAGGGGTATGGTTCGGGTTAAGATTAGGGTATGGTTAAGTTTAGGTCGGGAGTGATGTTAAGGATTAGGCTAGGGCTAGGGTTAGTGTTAGGGCCTAGGGTTACGTTAAGGGTTAAGGTTAGGGTAGGTTTAGGGCTAGGGTTAGGGTCAGGTTAGGGTTAGGATTAGTATTAGGGTTATGGTTATATCTAGGTTTCGGTTTAGAGTTAGGTTTAGGGCTAGGTTTTAGGGGTAGGGTTTAGGGTCAGAGTTAGGGCTAGGTTTAGAGTTAGTGTTAGGTTTAGGGTTATGGCTAGGGTTATGGTTAGGGTTAGGGTTACGGATAAGTTTAGAGTCAAGTTTAGGGTTTAGGTTAGTGTTAGGGCTAGGGTTAGGTTTAGGGCTAGGGTTAAGTTTAGGGTTAGGTTTAGGGTTAGGTTTAGGGTAAGGGTTAGGGCTAGGGTTAGAGTTAGGTTTATGGTTAGATTAGGGCTAGGGTTAGGGTTAGGGTTAGGTTTAGTGTTAGGGTTGGGGTTGGAGTTAGGGTTAACGCTAGGGTTAGGATTAGTATTAGGTTTAGGGTTAGGTTTAGGGTTAGAGTTAGGTTTAGGGTTATGGCTAGGGTTATGGTTAGGGTTAGGCTTAGGGTTACGACTAGGGTTAGGGTCAGGGTTAGGGTTAGGGATAGGATTAGGGATAGGGCTAGTGTTAAAGTTAGGGTTAGGTTTAGGGCTAGCGGTAGGGTTAAGGTTAAGTCTTAGAGTTAGAGTTAGGGCTAGGGTTAGGGTTAGGTTTAGGGTTAGGGGTTAGAGCTAGGGCTAGGGTTATGGTTAGGGTTAGGTTTAGGGTTATGGTTAGGGTTAGGGTTACGGATAGGGTTAGGGTTAAATTTAGGGTTAGGGTTAAGGTTAGGGGTAGGGTTAGGGTTAGGGTTATTATTAGGGTTATGCTTATGGTTAGGGTTAGGGTTAGGGTAGGGCTAGGGCTAGGGTTAGGGTTAGGCATAGGGCTAGGGTTAGGTTTAGGGTTAGTGTTATGGTTAGGGGTAAATTTAGGGCTAGGTTTAGGTTTAGGGTTAGGGTTAAGGTTAAGATCAGGGTCAGGGTCAGGTCAGGTTTAGGGTTAGAGTTAGGATATAGGTTTAGTGTTAGGCTCAGCATTGGCATTGGGGTTAAGGTTAGGGATGGGATTAGATTTAGGATTAGGTTTAGGGTTAGGGCAAAGTTTAGGGTTAGGGTTAGGTTTTGGGCTAGGGCTACGTTTAGGGTTAGGTTTAGTGTTAGGGGTAGGTTCATGGTTATGATTAGGGTTAGGGATAGGGATAGGTTTAGGGCTGGGTTTAGGTTTAGGGTTGAGGTTAAGGTTAGGGTCAGGGTCAGGGTCACGGTGAGGATAAATTTAATGCTAGGTTTGGGTTAGGCTTAGTGTTAGGGTTAGGTTTAGGGTTCGTGTTGGGTTTAGGGTTACAGCAAGGGTTAGGGTCAGGTATAGCGTTATGGGTGTGTTTAGGGGCGAGGAATTTCGGGTTTTAGGTAGAGGTTAGGTTTAGTGTTAGGGCTAGGGATAGGTTTAGGGTTAGGGTTAGGTTTAGTGTTAGGGTTAAGGTTAGGGCTTAGTTTAGGGTTACGGTTAGGGTTAGGGTAGGTTTAGGGTTCATTTAAGGGTTAGTCTTAGGATTCGGGTTAAGGTTAGGGTTAGGGTTAGGGCTAGGGCTAGAGCAAGTTTTGGGTTAGGGTTAGGTTTTGGGCTAGGACTAGGGTTAATGTTAGGGTTGGGGTTATGGTTAGTTTTAGGATTAGGTTTAGGGATAGGGCTAGGGTTAGGTTTAGGTTGTTAGGGTTAGGGTTATGGTTACTGTTAGGGTTAGGGTTATGATTAGGGTTAGGCTTTGGGTTAGGTTTAAAGTCAGTGTCAGAGTCAGGATTAAGGTTAGGGTTAGGTTTAGGGTTAGTTTTAGGGTTTGGGTTAAGGTAACGGTTAGTGTTAGGCTTAGTGTTAGGTATGGATTAGGGTTAGGGTTAGGGCTAGGGCTAGGGCTAGGCTTAGGGATCGGTCTAGGGCTACGGTTTGGGTTAGGTTTAGGGCTAGGATTAGGGTTAGGGTTAGTGTTAAGGTTAGGGCTAGGACTAGGGCAAGCTTTAGGTTTAGGGTTAGTGTATGGTTAGCGTTAGGGTAAGGGAGTAGTTTAGGGTTAGGGTTACGGTCAGTGTTAGGGTAAGGATTAGGGTTAGGGCTAGGTAGCTCTTAGGGTTAGGGTTAGGGCTAGGGTTAGGGTTAGGGTTAGGTTTAGCGTTGGGAGTAGGTTAGGGTTAGGATTATCGTTAGGGTTAGGGTTTAGGGTAGTGGTCAGAGCTATTTTTGAGGTTTAGGGTTGGATAGGTTACGGTTTGAATATGCTTATGTAAGGTTAAGTTTAGGGCAGGGTTAGGGTTAGGATTGGTGTTTGCGCTAAGGTTAGGTTTAGAGTTAGATTTAGGGGTAGGGTTAGTGTTAGGGTTAGGGTTTTGATTAGATTAAGATATAGCGTTAGGGTTAGGGTCAGGGCTAGGGTTAGGTTTAGGGCTAGGGCTAGGGTTTAGGGTAAGGGTTAGGGTTACGGTTATGGTTATATTTGGGGTTATGTTAGGGTTAGGTTTAGGATTAGGGGTATGGTTAGGGTTAGGGTTAAGGTTTTGGTTATGGTAAGGTTTAGGGTTAGGGTTAAATTTGGGCTAGGTTTAGGGTTAGGGCTAGGGCTAGGTTAGGGTTAGGTTAAGGTAAGGGTTACGGTTATGTTTAGGGTAAGGGTTATGGTTAGGGTTAGGGTAGGGCTAGGGCTAGGGTTAGGGTTAAGGTTAGGCATAAGGCTAGATGAGTGGGTTGAAGGTTAAGGTTAAGGTTAGCGTTGGAGTCAGGGTCAGGGTTAGGCTTAAGTTTAGGATTAGGTTTAGGGTTAGGGATAGGGTTAGGGTTGGGATGGGGTTATGGTTAAGGCTATGATTAGGTTTAGGATTAGGGTTAGTGTTTGGGCTAGGGTTAGGGTTAGGGTTAGGGATAGGGCTAGTATTAGGTTTAGGGTTAGTGTTAAGTTTAGGGCTAGGGCTAGGGTTAGGTTTAGGTTTAGGGTTAGCTTTAGGGGGGGGGGTTTATTGTTAGGGTTAGGGTAGGGTTAGGGTTATGGTTAGGGTTACGGTTTGGGGTTATGGTTAACGCCAGGTTAAGGTTAGGGTAGGGTTAGGGTTAGAAATGGGGCTAGGTTTATGGGTAGGGTTAGTGTTAAGTTTAGGTTTAGGGTTAGGGTAGGGAGT
>NW_026131426.1:0-32988 GCF_903995435.1 Acomys russatus | reverse complement strand
ATCTACTCTTTTGTGTCTTATTCTTCTTGTTCTAGATCTTTCAGATGTGCTGTTTAGTTACTTTTATGAGATATCTTTATTTTTAAGTAGGCATTTGGCTCTATGAACTTGCTTCTTAGATCCACTTTCATTGTGTTCCCTAAGTTTTGGGTATGTTGTGTATACATTTTCACTCAGTTCTAGAAATTCTCTAACTTATCTTGACCTAGTTTTAATTCAGTAGTGATTTGTTTTATTTCCATGAGTTGACTAGATTTCTGTTCTTTCTGTTGTTGTTGATATCCAGCATTAATCCATGCTGATCAGATAGATAGGATGCAGTGTGTTATTTCAGTTTTATCGTACCTGTTGTGACTTGCTTTGTTTACAGGTATGTGATCAATTTTGAAGAAAGTTTCATGAGGTGCTAAGAAGAAGGTATATTCTTTTCTGTTTGGGCAAAATGTTCTGTAAAATCTGTTGCATGCTTTTTGTTTATAAAGTCAGTTGTCTCCATCATTTCTCTGCTTTCTTTTTGTCTAGACAACCTGTCTTTAATAAGAGTTGGGTATTGAAGTCCCCCACTCCAGTGTGTGAGGGTCAATATGTTATTTAAGCTATAATAGTGTTTCTTTTCCAAACTTGGGTGCCCTTGTTTTGATGCATAGCTGTTAAGAATTGTAATGTCCTCTTGGTGGACTTTTTTCTTCTATGAGTATGTTCTGTCCTTCCCTATCTCTTCTGATTCATTTTGGTTTCAAGTCTCCTTTGTCAAATATTAAAACAGCTATACCAGCTTGCTTCTCAGGATCATTTGTTTAGAGTATCTCTTTCCATCCTTTCACCCTGAGGTGATGCCTATATTTAACGTTAAGGTGTGTTCTTGAATTTATCAGAAGTAAAGATCCTGTTTTTAGATTCATTTTGTTAGTCTCTGTCTTTTTATTGGATAATTGGCATTGAAAGATATCAGTGTGGCATGTTTGTTGATTCCTCCGAGAGAGAGAGAGAGAGAGAGAGAGAGAGAGAGAGAGTCCTCCCTTTTGATTTGCTGGTCTTGGGATGATTCACTCTGTGTTTTCTTGGGTCTGCTTAACCTTGTTAGGTTAGAGTTTTTCTTCTAGCACATTCTGTAGGGCTGGATTTGTAGATAGACGTTACTTAAATTTTGTTTTTATCATGAAATGTCTTATTCTCTCCATCTACGGTGATCAAAAGTTTTGCTGGGTGTAATAATCTGGGCTGGCATCTGTGCTCTCCTAAGGTCTTTAGAACATCTGTCCAGGCTCTTCTGGCTTTTTCAAGTCTCCATTGAGAAGTCAGCTGTTTTTCTAATAGGTCTACTTTTAGTGTCACTTGGTCTTTTTCCATTACAGCATTTATTATTTCTTTGTTCTGTACACTTAGTGTTTCAATTATTATGTACAGAGGGGAATTTATTTTCTAGTCTAATCTACTTGGTATTCAGTATGCTTCTTTTACCTTAACAGGCATTTCTTCCATTTAGGGAAATTTTCCTCTAATTTTGTTGAATTTTTCTTTGCCTTTGATCTAGCTCTTATCCTCCTCTTTTCTCATTTACTTTCTCCATTCCTATATTTTTTAATTTTTTAAAAATTTTCATTAATTTATTCTTGCTACATCTCAATGGTTATCCCATCCCTTGTATCCTCCCATTCTTCCCTCCCTCCCATTTTCATTCCTATATTTTTTAATTAGGTATTTTTTTAGTGTCCAAGATTTTTTGGATTATTTGTGCCAGGGGTTTTTAGATTTAACATTTTCTTTGACTGAAGTATACATTTCTTCTATGTGTCTTCAATGATAGAGATTGTCTCTTCATGTCTTGCATTCTCTTGGTAAGGCTGGCCTGTACGGTTCCTGCTAAAGTTCCTAAAAGTTTTTTTTTTTTTTTTTTTTTTTTTTTTTTTTTTCAGATTTACCTCAGTTGGGCTTTCTTTATTGATTCTTTTTCCACTTTTAGTTCTCGAACTGCTTTATTCATTTCTTTGCCCTGTTTGTGTTTTCATAGATTTCTTCAAGGGATTTATTCATTTCTTCTTTCCAGACTTCTATCATGTTCATAAAGGCTGTTTAAGGTCTTTGTCTTGTGATTTGGCTATGTTGTAATACTCAGAGCCTATTGTGATAGGGTTGCTGGGCTCTAGTGGAGACACACTGTCCTGGTTGTTATTGATTTCATTTTTATCTTGGCTTCTAGGCATCTGGAGTTTGGAAGAATGTAATTCTAGATATCTGGTCTTGTCCAGGTTGGGTGGGTGCTTTGTTCCTTTGTTTCTCTTGCCCTCTCTGTTTCTTAGGAGAATGTTGGGGCTATATGGTGCCTGGTAGGGGATGCTTCTGAATTCTTGCCAGGTGTAGCCACTTGGGGCTCTGAGCAAAATGTGTTCCTATACATTAGGCATTAGGATCTGATACATAGCAGTGAGTGTGGGTGAGGAGGAGGGTCATAGGGGGTCCAGAGGAGGGAGAAAAGTGGGTTATTCCACCAGGATCTGCTTAGTCCCCTGGGAATGGGGACAGAGAGTGAGGAGAGGCCACAGCAGGTAGCCTGCTATTAGAGTGCCAGCTTAGCTGGCTACTTGCTTCTCTGGCAGGCTTGGCTGGAGGATTCCCAGAGGTGGAGTCTGGAAAAAAGGGATGAGTGGGGTGGGGGCGGGGTTGAAGAAGAAGATCTAAGTGATGCACTGAAAACTATGGAGACAGGGAGGAAGCTGGGGCTGCAGCATGTGGTCTGGTACAAACTTGGGGATGAGAATTGGGGAGTGGTCTTGGAGAAACAGAGGTGAAGGTGAAGATTTACGGTTAGCCTACCTGCTTTGCTGATTGAAGTGGCCTGTGGGTTTCCAGGGAATACCTGCTGGACATAGGAAATGGGATGAGAGGAAAAGGTGAGGATGCACGGGAGACTAGAGCAAGGGAGCAAAGTGAGACTGCACTGCTACAGAGCTAGGGAGAAGACTGAGGGATTGGTCTTGGAGAAATTGGAGTAGAGACATGTAGTCAGCCTATCCATTTCCCTGGCCAGAGTCAGGGATAGACATCTTTGCAGCATCGTCTGGCCAGTCCTGGTGTATTTACACTGAGCAATCTGTGTTAATCTTATAGGCAAAGCATTAAATTTTATTTCGGCTTTTATCTCCACCAGAATGATTACTAATGAAGTTGAGCTTTTATTCTTGCTTATTGGCCATGTGTTCTGTCTGTTCTATGAATTTTAGCTTTATGTTTTTGCTTACTTTATTGAGAACATAGAAGTTTTATTATCAGTTATATTAACTCATTACATATTAATGTTTTCCCACTGTTTTATTTTAATTTCTGAAATATCTACTCCATAGAAAAGAACCATAGACCTCAAGCAAAGCTACAGTATTTTTCTTGTTAATAAACATATCCCATCAAATATCAATGCATAATCTCCTCATTTGCTTTTAAATTTTTATGGTGTTTTTGACATAGGGTGTTTAATTTTAAATATTAAAATTAATCTTTTCCTTTGCTATTTAGTCTGTTGTCTGTAAGCCTGAATAGTCTTTCCTCATTTGGGATCAGGTAAATATTTACCTAAAATGTCTCCCAATTTCTTAGCATTCTTTCACTCTTTCATGCTTTGCCTTCTAATTCATCTGGAATGTACTAGGTTATAGTAAGAAGATAAGTGGATCTTTCCCATGCATGTTTCCTAGCAGTGTTTACAATAAAGCATCCCTTTGAGTATTAATTTCCAATGAATTAATGTCTTTGTTTGTAATATGTGCTGCTCACCATTCACTTCTGGTTTATTAGCTCATTTTGCATTTCCAAATCTAATCATTCCAGTCACCTCCTCACTAATCTTCAAAAAGCCTTATTTAAAAAAAAAAAAAAAAAAAAAAAAAACAACAAACAACAGCTGCATCTAAACTGTTGTCCCTTCAGAGAAACTCTAAAAATGTTGGCAATTCTGTTTCCTGCAAAACACTGATTGGGCCAGCTTTCTGTTCTCCTTTCTCCCAGCTAGCATAGCCTCTGCTTTGCTCAAGGAAAGAAAGAGCACAGCCTGCTAGCAGTCAACGCATTTCCCAGGCTTCACTGCAAATTGCACTGAACAAGGAAATCCAGATTGGTCAAGAAGACTATAGTGGTTTAGAAATATTTTCAGGGCTGTGAAGATGGTTCAAAGGGTAAAATCTCTTGGCACACAAGCTTGATGAGTAAGTTTGGATCTAAGAACCAATGTAAAACCAACATTAATATGTGTATATAATCCCAGTACCCCTATCTTGAGATGGGAGACAGAAGAATCCCTCAGAAGCTTGAGAGCCAGCCAGCGTCTAGTAGACAGCACAGTGGCAAACTACAAGGGAGATCCTCTGTATGAGAGGTGTAAGATGAAGATCAGCACCTGAAGTTGCCCTATGACTTCCACATGTACACACACACACACACACACACACACACACACACACACACACCACCATATCGATACCTATTTAAAATAAAATAAAGATATGTTCATAAGAATGTTGGTCTTCTTCCTTACAGAAGATCTGAGTCACTGCCATAGTCTATTTTGTGCCATTATGACAAAATACCTAAGAGACTGTGGAGTTATTTAAAAAAAAAAAAATAACAACAGGCAATTATTGCAAGTTCAAGATCAAGGCACTAGCATTTGAGTGTACTTGGTGTACTTTAAACAGATCAAAAACAGAAAGGTAGGCTGCAAGATGATGCTGATTAAAGCCTCTTTCCTAAGCACACTAACCATAACCTCAGCAGAGAAGCCCTCATGGACTAGTCACCTCTTACTACTACCACATGGGCAATACCAGAATTTTGGACAAGACACCTATAACTACAGTGTGTTAGCCTTGGGTGGCTGGTTCATAAAATGTTAGCTTCTGTTTTGCTGTCCCTCAGGTCATTTTTAGGGGAAAGCAAGCTCCCATGCCATGAAAAGACAGCACAGAGACCTTGACAGGTCTAAGCAGTAGGTGGCAGGCCTCCTGACAACTGTCACCATGGGAGAGAAATCTATCAGAAATCATCCCTCTGGCCATTACCATGGTAAGTTAGTTGGTTGGGGGAGGATGGTGGTGGTGATGGTGGTTGTTAAAGACAAAGAAAGCATTTATTTGAAGCGAGTCAGACCAACAGTGTAGGAAAATAGAGCCAGCTAGTCTTCAACATGGACTCATGTTTTGCAAAATGGTGGCTGCATTTTGTCTAGTCATGCTCGGAAATGACTGCAGCCAGTGGCAACATCCTAAGCAAGAGCATCCTCATCACAAGAGCAAAAGGCCATCTAAGTGATAAGAAAGGGCTACAGAAGGTGTGACCAATGTTACTATAAAAGCCCACCTGTACAATTAACAACTCTCATAAAGTGGGCCTCCCTAGCCAAGGTTCTGTGGAATTTCTGATCTATAGAAACTATAAAATAATTGTTTGGCTTTCTATGAATCTATCTTATTCCCTACTGTATTATTGCTTTATGACTTATTTTAAAAAGTTTTGTCTGACAGAATAGATAACTAATGCAAAGATAGTTTTCTACAGTTCTTGACTTTGTCCAATGGAAATGACACAACTAGACTCCCCGCCCCTCCCTTCAGTGCTTTGAATGCACATGTGATGTGTGAAGTACTCCAGCCGTCTTTCAAGCATCAGGCTACATAATGAGTATTAAGGTTGGCACACTGAGAATGACAAAGCAAAATGATGGAGCCAGAAGCTGCCTGGAAGATACCACTATGTAGCTGAAACAGTACCACCTGCTTGCTGGTAAATATGTTCTCATTATGTGACCTACGCGTAGCCAGTTTGTATGCCACCTTACCGGGGTTCCTTGGTGGCATTTGGGATCCAAGTTGCTGGTGGTCAGCCCAGAGGCAAGCTCTCTGCAAATATGCTGACGTGATTTTAGAACAATGACTGACAATGAATTTAACAGCTGTAACAGAAAAAGAAATGCATATACACATCCTTTCCAAACTCAGCCTGTGGAAATAAGGGAAGTCAAATTAATAAATGATAGCAGAATTTAGATTTCCTCAGGGAAAAAAGCTTCCGAGTATTAGCATGTGAATGGACTCCCTAGCACAGCACTTTTTTGTGCTGATGTAGATTAAGCAGTGGTCAAATTGCCTGCAATCAGGTATTGATCTGAATGCTTTAAAATGCCCAAGAAACATCAAATAGGGCAGGAAATATGTCGTTTTTATTTAAATTCTAAGATACTGCATCTTAAAGCAACCCTGCAGGTCTTTCCTAGTGTAGAGACTAGCCACATTCAGAGAGTGTTCATGCGTGAGTAGCTTGTCACCAGTAATTCCCAGTGAGCTTCTCTGTATATTGTTTTATATAATCTGCAGAGCACAAAATTACTTTTAGCAGACTTTTAACACTGACTTCCATCATGCCACTTATGTTCTACAATGTGTATATTTTAAGAACATGATGTTATTCACGCAGCTACCAAAAGGGCTGAACTGTCAAACACGTTAAAAAGCAATGGTGAGAAGACAGAGAAACTGCAAGTCTCAAGTCATAGCAGTAGTAGTAGTGGCAACTGCATTGGAAAACCGTTTAGCATTTACTAATCATGGAACATATGTGTACTCTTTGGCCCATCAATTCGCTGCTAACTATATAACCAACAGTAATGGCACATACACTTAGCAAAAGATACATGCTCGCACACAGCAACATTGCTTGCAGGAGGCAGAAAACATCAGGCAACCCGACCTTCATGCCCCAGAGAGGAGGCAGACACAGTGTTTATATCTGCCGAAGAGCAATGGGAGTGAACTGACTCACACAGCCGCAGCTCGCACTCTCTTCACCTGTGCGGAATGAAAGACTTCAGACTTAATTGGGTGCATGCTGTATGGTCCCACTTCCTTAAAGTGGATATTTAAAAACTTGATCTACTGTGTGAGATGTCAACACAGTGATTATCCCTGTCAGGGTCAGAATTAGGAAGGAGCAAAGTGGTATCTGCAGTTTTTGTACCACCCATGTAAGGATTAGAAGGGCAGGTTTGGTTAGTAAAAACCCCTCAGGTGCATGCTTTCTCAATATGATATGGGTCACAGTCCCTTAAGACAGTGTCCTTTCTTCCCCCTTCCTGGAGTGTGACTTTTGAACATGTAATATATGTAGATGTTTGGAAAAGTATGGAAAAGACTCTGACATATAGGTAGCTGTTGCTCCAGTGAGACAAAAATAGGAGTGGCCTTTGAAAACCACTTGCTTAAAAACAAGCCAAATGAAAATGGATAGGGGAAGAGAGAGTTTTGTCAATGAGGTCAAAACCATGGAAGTTTGTCCAGTGTGTAACTTGGTAGAAAATAAGATAAATAACATGGGCAGTTCCTTTCACTTTTTTAACCAAATGGAAAGGCAAAATAGCAGAAAGGGAGCGAGGGTTCACCTCTAACCTCTTTCAGGCTTCTTCCCCCTATCCCTTTTTCTATAATTATTTATGTAACCACTTTTCAGCCTGATCCCAGGCCCCACCCTCCTCTCCTCCCAGTCCCACCATCATGTCCCCATCCCCCATTCCCCCCCTCCTTCTTCTAGGAGAAGGGGAGGCTCCCCATGGGTACCAACTCACCCTGGCAGCCCAAGTCACAGGAGGTCTAGGTTCATCCTCTCCCACTGAGACCTGACAAGGCAGCCCAGCTAGGGGAAAGGGATCCAGAGGCAGGCAACAGAGTCAGAGATATCTCAAACTCCCATTGTTAAGGGGCCCTCATGTTGCCCAAGCTGCATCTCTGCTACATATGTGTAGCGAGCCTAGGTCCAGCCCATGCATGCTCTTTGGTTGGTGGTTCAGTCTATGTGTACACCCACGAGCCCAGGTTAATTTACTCTGTGGGTTTTATTTAAAGTAAGATTGAGAAAGGACTCAGATAGCAGGATGGCAGGTAGCTAAGTCCAGACTTTCTGTCTTTGAATATACAGCTGGCCTGCCTTGCTCTGATCCTTGGTGTCAGCCCCTGTGCTACCAGCTGTCCACTAGAAGCATAGGTGACTATATAAGAAAGAATGAAGGGCATCGCTTGCTTTTAATGTGTACATGAGTTCATTTCCACACTCCAGACTCTACCAGGCATAAGGAGTTAAGTTCCTATCCACTTCTACTCTGCCTTTCACTGGAGCCTGTGGCTTATTTCATCTTACTAGAAAGAATGTACGTGAAAGATGACTCCTGCGCCCTTGGGACACTTGGGAGGATTATTCTGGAGGTCAATACTGAAGATGGTGAACTTCTATCTTCAAAGTTTAACCAGAAAACTAGACTCTCTCCTTGCCTTCCTGAATTCAGGAGTTTCGTTTCACAGGAGACTTTTTTTTTAAATTAAAATATACATCCAGAATTTCATCAGAAAAAAAAAAAAGAGAGAAAGTAACTTAAATAGTTTTCCAATAAAAACATACCCCCACCCAGAGAACTTCACAGACTGTCTGTGTTTGGTAAGGCTGCATATCTGCAAGATGAAAAAACTACAGGCTTAACTTAACTTCTTAAGAGAACCTTAACTTCTTCAGGTGCCCTGAATTTGGAGGTTTAAAATAGTTCTTTGTAGCACCTCCTTGGGATTTTGACAGATGCTCCGGGCTATTGGTAAACTTTGAAGCAGTTTAACAAGAAACTGCACTGCACCATTTTCTTTTAATCTATGTACATAGTTGTCTAGCTACGGCTGGCTTTAAAGTCCCCAAAACCTGGAAGCATTCTAAATCCTGTTTGTTGCGTGACTGGACTGTTCATTAATGAGCTTATCTGCTTGGTTGCTTCTGAAGCTAAATCTATTTCTATATCTACTTTCTCTAATGACTTTTTTTTTTCGCTCTGATTTGTTCAGCACAATTTGATTGTTGGCTTGTTAATTGCATGCTTCCCAGATAGATCTTAGAGTTTATTTTAAAATATATTTTTAAATGTCTAAAGTTCAAGATATCCTTAACTTGCCTCTTTTTTAAGGGCTAGACACGTCAATAAACTGTGTATGGGAATAAAGAGGACTAGTGGAAGACAGGGTGAAAAGGGAGGGCATTCGGGGGATGTGTTCAAGGTACATTGTAGACATGTGTGAAAATGTCCTTATATAGCGAATACAAACAAGAATTTTTTTAAGTGGAAAAAAAAAAGTGTGTTCCCTGTTCAAATTTTCTTTCTGTTGCTATGAAATACTTTAACCAAATGCAACTTAAATGAGGAAAGGATTTATTTTACCTTACAGTCCATCATTGAGAGCAGTCAGGACATGAACTCAAGTCAAGAGTGTTTGCTTTTCACACAGCATTATCCTCAACCAGAGAACCCACAGCTAAAGAACTATAGCAGAAACCAGGAAAGAGTGCTGCTTGATGGCTTGATCACAGGATCACAGGCTTCTTAAATTAATTTATTTATTATGTATTCACTTTACAGCCCTATTGTAGGCCCTCCCTCCTCCCTCCCTCTCCCACTATCTCCTTTTCCCCTACCCCTCAGACAAGGGGAGCCCCCGCCCCACCAACTCACACCTGCACATCAAGTCACATCAGGACTTCGCCCTTCTTCTCCTGTGGTCTGGCGAGGCAGCCCCACCAGGGGGAAGTGATCAAAAGGCAGGCAACAGAGTCCATGTCAGAGACCTCCCTCTTCTTTTTCTAGGGAACCCATATGATGGCCGAGCTACCCATCCACATTACGTATGTGTATGTAGCCTAGATTGAGTCCATGCATGGTCCTTGGCTAGTGCATCAGTCTCCATAAGCTCCCCTGGGCCCTGGTTAGTTAGCTCTGTTGGTCTTCTTGTGGAGCATCTGTTCTCTCTTGGTCCTTCTATTCTTCCCCTCACTCTTTCCCAAGATTCCCTGCATTCCACCTAATGTTTGGCCATGAGTCTCTGCAGCTGTATGGATCCATTACTGAGTGGAGCTTCTCAGAGGACAGCTATGTTAGGATCCCTTCTACAGGAGTAGCAGAGTATTGTTAGTAGTGTCAGGATTGGCTTTCTCTCGTGGGATGGGTCTCAGGTTGGGCCAGGCATTGGTTGGACATTCCCTCAACCTCTACTCTCTTTATCCCTGCACATCTTGTAGGCAGGGTAAATTGGGTCAAAGATTTTGTAAGTGGCTTGGTATTCTTCTCCCTTCACTAGGAGTCCTGTCTAATTAGAGGGTGTCCTCTTTAGTCTCCTGACCCCTGCTACCAGCAGTCTCAACTAGAGTTACCTCCATATCCTCCCTGAAGCTTACCTTGATTTAGGTCTCCAGTTTGTTTCAGAGACATCACCACCCACAGTTTCTCTTCTCTCTGCGATCCATATGTCCTCCTGTCCCCTCTCCCCACACCTAATCTCCATTCTCATTTTTCTCCATGCTCACTCTCCTACCCTGTTCCCTCTCTTAAACCATTTCTGCTCTCTATACTATTTTTATTTCTAAGTGAGATTTAAGTATTCTCTCTTGGGTCCTCCTTGTTACGTATCTTCTTTGGGTCTGTGAATTGTAATATGTTTATCCTGTAGTCTACGGCTAAAATAAGCTTATAAGTGAGTACATACCATGTGTGTCTTTCTGGGTCTAGATTAACTCACTGTGAATGATCTTTTTTAGTTGCATCCATTTGCCTGCAAATTTCATGATTTCCTGGTTTTTAGTAGCTAAGTAGTATTCCATTGTTTAAATGCACCATCATTTCATTTTCCATTCTTCAGTTGAGGGGCATCTGAGTTGTTTCTAGTTTCTGGCTATTATGAATAAGGTTGCTATGAACATAGCTGAGCAACTGTCCTTGTTGTATGGTGGAGCATCTTTTGGGTATATACCCAGGAGTGGTATAGCTGGATCTTGAAGTAGAGCTAGTCCCAATTTTCTGAGATATGGCAGAAGGTTAATATCTAAAATATATAAAGAACTCAAAAAATTAAACACCATCAAATGAAATTCTCCAATTAAAATGGGGTACAGAGCTAAACAGAGAATTCTCGACAGAGCAATCTCAAATGACTGAGAAACACATAAAGAAATGTTCAATATCATTAGCCATCAGGAAAATGCAATTCAAAACTATTCTGAGTTTCCATTTTACACCAGTCATATTGTCTGTGGCGCTGCTGGAGAGGTCGAAGTCTGGCATATCTGGACAGCCAACTGAGCTCTGTCTATTACAATGAACTCCCTTTCTCAGCGGGGTTCTCCCTTCCCCTGATCTGGGACCCCCCAGATCCTCTAAGGAGTGTCACATAGCCCTCAGGGAAGATTACAGGCCCAGGCCTTTCCTGATAACAAGCACCTGGGGATTACTAGAAATACCTCATGCTATGCTAAGGAGATCCTAGTCTTAATCAAATGACCTTAAATCATACCTAGATGTTTTTTGCCCAGCTATGGGATAATTAAGTACTGTGTTTTCCTTCTTGTGATAGGACCCCATGCTAAGCCATTTGCTAAACCATTCCCCACCAAGAGTACTGTCATTTCTGAAGCCACCTGCTGTGGATAATATAGAAGAATTCACAGATTTTCAGGGCCATCTTATTCTCAGCTCACAGGTCTAAATAGAGTGTCATCATCTTCCTGTATCTCAGGTAAGCTAAATCTGAGCACCCTGGTCATCTCTGCCCTCTACTCTCTGTGCTTTCTCAATCCTGTGGCCTGCCCTCATACTCAAAAATCAGGAGGCCTTTCTCAGTGAGTGAGCAGGTCAACCAGCCAATTTCCATCTTAACCACATGCATGTTAACCTAAATCAGAGTGAGAGGGCATCTCCAAAGAATAAGGATATTTGTTTGGGATTAACAGAGCTTTACAATGGCAATACATGTGTCACTGGTAAATTCGGAGTGTGCCCAAAGAGGATGAATCAAGGAAGAGAGTTTAACGGTGAAATGAAGAGGTATTTTGAAATAGTCATCCTTACTCAGATGGTTATAGAGCAGGTAAGTGTTCTTTCAGAAGCATTACTTCTGTTATGTTGAGAAGCTATAGTGCACAGTTGCATTTTGGACAGGTTTGTTTGTTTGTTTGTTTGTTTTATTTGTTTGTTTTGCAAATCATTTGTGTTGCCAGTCATATAAGCACAGATTCTTCATCCTTCATAACTTCCTGCCTAAATGTGTGTGGGTTTGGGGGGGAGGGAGGGAGGGGACGCTAAGATTTCACAAAAGCAAGTCTACTTTGATTCTGACAATTTTCACTTGCACTTCCATACCAAGAATGACAGATACGTGATAATAGCCATGTGTAGATGATGGAGTGAGGACAGGGGCGTTCCTGGTTTACAGGTCTAAAACAGGGTCATCTCATGTACTTAGAGAAATTCTAAGTCTGAGAGTGCGCATCTTCTCTCTGCCCTTCCTCGGTTCTGCTGCCTGCCTCACGAGCAGGGATTGGGCAGGGGGGTGGTGTCAAATAAACCCAGTTTTCTTTTTTCTGATTCTTTTTAATTGGTTTCAGAAAAAGGTTTGTGGCGGCTCCATACCCTCTCAGGTCACAGTGACTTAGGTAGAGCAATTTTGAACCACCAAAATTCCTCCGTCCTTGCAGTAACCTACATCCAAAGTGCAAATTAAAGTCATCCAGCCTTCAAAGAGAAGCTTTTTGTTTGAGGATTTTCAAGTATGCTTGTCAGGTACGTGCCCATCATGGGTAACATCTTGGAATATACTTGTAGTCTGCCTGACATCGGTAAATCCATTCGTTCTCAGCTGTAATTTATCTCTTGATAAATCATGCTATCAAGTTGAAGTGTGAAAGCAATGCCCTCAGGACATAAAATACCACTGAATCCGCTGTTTGGTTAATTTATTACTTTTATTAGGAAACTGACAGGATTACTTTAAAACTCAAGTGCCCAGGGGCCTCAGGTTTTATCAGGTATTCGATACTAGAACACTGTTCAATCACGCCTGGCTGACCCAGCCACTTTCTTCAGCCTCCCTCTCGCCACCATTCTCTCTGGAGAATTCCTGTCAACAGAGGAGCCATGGAAGTCAGGCATGGCTCCTTTAAAATGTTCAGACAGATAGTAGGTCTGACAATCAGGAGAATAAAGCCTTGGGGCTTTTCTCAAGGAGGGTGTTTGATTGCTTAAGAGAACCATCTCTATTCAGTCCCTGACAGGGTGGCATTATGGATGTTGGGGCACAGATCTGAGGACTGACATGGCAAAATGACACAAGCCGAAGCCAAGAGACAGTAGACATGACATGAAGCCCTAACTGCCATTTCTTTACAGTGTGACCTGAGACAAGTTATTTAATGCTTCAGAGCCTCAGTTTCTTTGTGAAAAGTAATACTAATAATAGAATTACTGGGAGAATTAATCAAGATATGTAGAAATGCCTGTCTCATAATACGTGGCCAACAATGCCGTTCACTTCCTCTCACTACTGCATTTTAGTATTTATTTATAATTTTGTAGTACTAAAGGTTGAGCTCAGAGCCTTGTGCATAGCAAGAAAACATTCTCCTATTGACTTAGGTCTTTGTCTCTGTTAATCCCAGCATCTTAGAAGACAGTTTATAGAGAAAACCTGCTGATATTAATTTGTGAGTAGCTGTCTCTCGTCCCTACTCATATTTGTGTCTCTGTGTTTTTGTTTCCTTGCTCATTCAGACCAGGTTACTTGTAGCCCAAGCTGGCCTCGGGCTAGATAAGAATCCAAGGTAGATTCTGCACCTTCCACTCCTCCTCTTCCTCCATGCCCTTAATGGCATACCCTAGAACACTTAGCTTTAGGTGGTGTTGGAGATCAACTCCAGGGCTTTGTGCATGCTAGACAGGCAGTCTACCAACTACCATATATCCCCAGACCCCAGATTCATTTTAACTTTGGACTCAACACTCAACTCAGCACGAGCTTCAAGCTAGATAGTGAATTAAAAGACTTTTAGTAAGACTTTTCGTACTTCACTGTCTTGTGAGATGCTTAGCAAATCCCACTGTGACTTCAGTCTCATTAAAAGATAAAAGGAGAGTCCACAAATAAAGATATAGGCCATAAGAAAGCAAAGCTATACTAGAATCAACCAAATGATATTTCGTAACATTTAACAATTTTCGATATTTGAGCTTGAACTTTGTTCTGACAGGATATACCAAAAAGCTCACCTGGGTCCAGGTCAGTCATGACGAATCAAGAGCCTACTTAAGTTGCTTCCTTTTGTGGTTCTTCCTACTTCTTCCAGCCACTCCAAACTTCTCCAGAAGATGCTACTTCCAAGCCTTCTTGGGACCTTTGCATTTCTTGTTCTTACGGCGTAGGATGCTTGTCCCTGATCTCAGTTAGCCTCTCTGTGCCAGTTAAGGCAAATCTAAGGTCAGTTGTCACTTCCTAGGCACCTCTTTTAACAAAGTCTTCCACAGCCAGTGACCATGCATAACTCAATACCTTACCCTCTGCCTTCTCATCACAGCACTTACCATTGCCTGGCATGACGGAGTCACATGAGCAGAACAGGCACTTGCCCATCTTAGACAATGCTTATACACTTATGAACAGCAATAATTATTCCTAGTAGAAAGGAAGAGTGGGAAGGCTTCTGGCCTCTAACATCATGAGGTGACAACATGCCTTCCCTAAAGCTCAGAGCTCAATTCCTAAAAGCTTAAATCCCAGGACAGAAAAGGAGTAACACCAACTGGACACCCACTGCCCAGCTTTGCCTTGAGACCCACAGGTTCCCAATGGTCTCCAACAGGATCATCCTAACCACTTTCCCTTCCTCAAAGCACCTTCTGATTTTAATACAATCTTCATATTCCTTTTCTTGTTCATTTTGGTTTCATTTCTGTTTGTTTGTTTGTTTGTTTGTTTGTTTGTTAATTTTTTAAATTAAGAAATTACTGACAAACAATAAAGTACCTATATTTTAAAATCACTGTTCAGCAAGTTTCACATACACCTACACCCAAGAATACATCACCAAAGAGTTCCTCATCCTGCCCCCATAAGCCACTGCCAGTTTACAAGTTCTACTATTTAGGGCTGGGGATGTAACCTAGTAGTTGCACAGTTACCTAGCATGAATGGAGGCCCTGGTCCCTGGAATGATTACATCTGTGCAGTCTAGCTTTTCATGTAACTAGAATCATATTGTAGCTGATTCTGTTTGTTTATTTATTCAAACTTGGGTTAGTTCATTCAGCACAATCATTTGAAGACTATGCATGCTGTGGGTATCAATGTGCACTTCTTTCCATCTGCTTGCTAAGTGGTATTATTTTAGGTGGATCTATCACAATTTGTTTATTTAGTCACCCGCTGATGGGCATTTGGATTGGTGCCAACTTCTTGCAATTATCACTAAAGCTATTATTAACATCCATGGGCATACAAATCATTATTCAGACCTGTTTTCATGCGAATACATACCTAGGAAGGGAACACTTGATCATATGGTAGGTGTGTTACTTACTTCTTAATGATCTGTCAACTTCCTTTCCAATAGAGTTGTTGCATTTTATAGCCCCAACAGCTGTTCATGATTGTTTTGGGTGCCTCACCTTCTCACAAACATTTGGTATTCCAACATCCGTATCTAGTTAAAGACAGACCTGATCATGTGACTTGAGTCTTCTATCCCTGCAAGATAAGGCTCCTCTTCCTCGGGCCAGGTCACTCCCCTGCGTATCAATATACACACTTTGTACCACAGTTTTTCATCCACATTCTACATTCCCTAGGCCCTTTCCACCAAATCCATAGGTTTCTTTGGTTTTTACCAACTACATAGCACCCAGTTCTGACTCTTGGGCAGTGTATAACCTTGGTGCATTGTGTCACTGACCTGTGTCCCCCTCAAAATGTGTCTTTTGATGTCCTAATCCCAAGTGCCTTTGAATGTGACTGAATTTTGAAATAATATGTCAAAAAAAAGCTGAGGAAAAACATAATTGAATACGACTTTTTTCTTCATCTCATGAAATGTGGGCACAGGAACATACATACACATGGAGACGAGGACCATCTACAAGTCAGTGCGAGAGATCTAGGCAGGACCCCTCCCTCAGAAGGAGCTCTTCTGCCAACACTTTCTTCTCATGCTTCCAACCTCCAGGAGACAGAAACTAGCGTGCAGCAATTTAATCCATCCACTCTGTGGACTTTGTTTTGGCAGTTGCAGCAAACAGCACACTTACCTCACTGGAACGAGCAACTGGGTCGTGCTTTCTCTTAATTCTCCTACCTGGGTTTAATTGCCTTCTTTTATCCTTCTCCTGGTACTTGTTCATATATCCATGGGACTTTCATCTCACTGTAGTTAATTATTGGCTTAACTGTTGCTCTATCTCCCCACTAGGCAAGATCTTTTGTAGATCTTTTATCTTCGCATCCCAACCTGTCTAGATTAGTCCCCTGACACCACACAGCGGCTTCTAGGCTTTTTGTTGTGGGATTCTCTGCAATTAAGTTGCACACCCATATTTCTTTCCTGAGTGGTTTTCTATTGTCCTTTTTAGAAGGAAGAATTCTAGCAATGCTCCTTTATGGGAGTTTATCCCAAGGAGAATTTTGAATAAGTACATAAAAATGGATGTACAAGAAAGTTCATTAAAGCATTGATTATAATATCAAAACTTACAATTGGCATAATTATTATTCAATAGAGATTAGTTAAATAAATTACAGTATGTCTCACAGAGGAATATTGGGAAGTCAATAAAATGATGATGCAGATCTATATTTATTGACCCAGAAAAAAAAACGCCGCCTACTATTGAATAAGAAAGTAAGACATGTGGCTGTTGGTGCAGTGTTACTTATTACAGGAAGTTATATGTGAGTGTAACTGATGGCACCCAGTCAGATGGAAGGATATTGACAGATAGTACAATAGTTAAATCTGGGTATAAAATTCAGATAACTTTTTCTCTCTGTGAATCCAAGAATCACTCTAATCTTAAGAGTAGACACGCATTATTTGATCAGCAGAATAAAATTCTTTCATTTCAAAGAAAATACAATAAAGAACAAAGTAACTCTGTTCCGCTCCTCTCTGTGCCAGTGCCTTTCCTGAATGTGGAAGATGGTGCTTATTAGTCAGGACACGGTTGTTCCAGTTTCATTCCTCAGCATAAGGCTGGACTACTAAATTCTGACGTGGAAAAAGAAGATGGGGAAATACAGAGAATCTGTAGTAGAGTTGAATATGGGGTGTAGAATCTAGAAGAAGCAAATTCAGTGCCTAAAGAAAGTAGAAAAATGGCAAGCTATTAGGGCTTTTCAGAAAGATAGCATCAATATGATGTATATGGTTATGTAAAGATCTATTATCAAGGAGTAGATCCAGTATAGGAATTAACCCTAAATTTCTGGAAAATTCCCTCCATGTGCCAGCTACATGCTGGAAAAACATGAAGTCCAGTTTTATGATTCATTCTAAATCTGGAGGACTGATAACAAGAGCATCAGCATCCAAGGCAGGAAGTGATGAGATGTCTTTCCCACAGAAGAAACAGCATTTTCCTTTATCTTTTTTTTTTTTCTATCCCAGTCCTGAGTAGATCAGATGATGTCTGTGAACATTGCAAACGCTATCATGACACAGTTTACTGACTCAGGTGCTGAGTTTTTGGAAGCATCCATAGACACACTTAGAAATGATGTTCAGCAACTCTAGGGGTCTCCCTTAGTTTAGTCAAGTCGACATATAAAATAAACCATCACAATGAACCAAAGGAGCTAATGAGGAGCAAAAGTGGGACCATTTATAAACACTCCAGGATAGGCCTTGTCGACTAACCCAGGGTGCAGAATTTCATTCTCCTTAACTGTACCTGTCATCTCTTCTTGTTCACACATGAATAGTGACTGCCAGTTATAGTCACAAAATATGTGACAAAATAGCATGTGACATATTCCCTGGCATTTTTCTATTGTCCATATTTTCTACTGATCTCCCTGTGGCAGATTACGTTTTCCAGATGTAGATACACAAATACACATTACACCAATGCATACTCTTAACATGACATGGATGTAAAGCCAAGGCTACAGGGCCAAATCTCCCCTGCAGCATCAGTGGTGAGCGGACCTTTATACAAGCTTCAACTTTTTAAATGATGCTGTGTCTTTTATAAGGTTTATCATAAAAGGAAGCAAAACTTCTGCCTGATGTTGTCATGGGCATGTTCTCCCTCTCTCCCTCCCCTCCCCACTCTCTTTCTGAAATATCACCCTGGGAACTCTGCCACCATATTGTGAAAGGGCCCATAGAACATTGATAGATTAGCCATGTGTGGATCTTCCAGTTGACAGGCCTGCAAGACCCCCAAGCCAAGAGCAAACCCCAGAAACCACATCCACAAACATTAGGATGATTTCAACCCTCCAGCTTAGATCATTCCAGCAGAAGCCCCAGATATGCAAATAAACCAGAACTCATCTGCATTGTACCCTATCTGAATCCCTGACCACAGAAATGAAGATACTATAAGGAATGAATATTGTTGCTTTGTTGAATAACTAAACTTGAATAACAGCCACGCTTTCTCTTATCACTGCCCTCAGGTTAAGTTGTTAAGTGAAAGTGTCAACTTTTTTTTTTTTTTTTTTTGAGATTCAAAGCAGTTTTGAAGAATCAGCTATATGATTATATCTTAAAAGAGTGAGAGCTGGAATCTAAATGTCTTTAGCATTTGACTGTGAAATGTAAAGCCCTGGAGAATTTAGAAGCATAATATTCCTTACCTCAACACACATTTGGAGAAAGGACAGATATAAGAGTGAGCATCTAATAAGAAATTTTAAACTTCCTTTTTATTCTAGAGATAATAGAAAGTATATGTATGCTGGGTGAACTTGAAGGCAGCACAGACTCGCGGGGGAGGGGTTGGTTGGTGTCAGTAAACTCCAATGAGTTTGATGACAAGTATGGTGTGGGGACCATACACACCATCTCAGCCAACACCCTCTGCACTTGAGGATGGTCCCCTAGGACCTGACTAACCCTTCAATCATCAGAAATGCCAGGGGCAACTTAACGCCAACACATATGAACATTATTAACTTGGAAATCAGTCCTGTTAAAGGATCTGCTATCACTCATGGAGTGTTTAGAACATCTCTTGAATCCATGTTGTTTTTAAATTATCTGTATTAACCTAGTAATGTTTATTATCATCATACCCAGCTAGCAATCAGTTAAGACACTGACACTTGTTATATTTTAAAATAGCCTTAGTTAACTTGGGGCGGGCATACATTAATCCTCTAAACTACTTCCCATAGTGGGCAGGCATGGGATCCCTACCCCAATCCCATGCCATCTGTTTCTAATAATGTCTATCAAGTTACCTCCCATTCGGGCTGGAGAGATGGCTCAGAGGTTAAGAGCACTGTCTGTTCTTCCAAAGGTCCTGAGTTCAGTTCCCAGCAACCACATGGTGGTTTACAACCATCTATAATGTGATCTGTGCCTCTTCTGGTGTGCAGGTGTACATGCAGGCAGAACACTGTATACATAATAAATAAATCATTTTTTTAAATCCCAAATACTTGCTAATGTTCTTCATCTGGGCCAAATCTTCCATCTATGCCAGCCACATGCTTTTCTTCCACCTAACCCATGGCAGCCTTCCTCTTTTCTCTCACCTTGTCTTTTTTCTTCCTCAGGCCTCTCTCCTCCTCTTCCTCCTCCTCCTCCTCCTCCTCCTCCTCTTCTTCCCAGGATTCCTCTCTGTCTTTCTAAGCCTGGGAACCTTAGCCACACCTATCTTAGTTGTCCTGCCCAGGTGGGATGGCTTCTTATTAATTAGCATCAAAATACATCAGGCCATCTCCCAACAAATCCACTTATTGGAAACTAGATACCTTTATTTGTATTTACTAGATTCTTCACCATTTCTTTGCTAAAGATTTACTCTCAAAAGGCGAGAGGAAGGTGACCGTCCCAGAATGGACACATAACACAAATATGTTGAATGAGTAAATGAATGAATGAATAAAACAAGCTCTGTACCCAAAATCAGATCATCCAACTATCTACAAGAAAGTTACTCTCAGGGAGCCCAATAGTCCCTATAGGTATCCCTAATCACACATTCAAAGCTCATACCCAACTGGCCATTAAGCCACTGAGGAACAGGGATCAAGCCTCAATCTTTTTTAGCAGTCCTTCAATCTAGCATAGTGCCTGGTAAATAGCAAACTCAATAAATATTTGTTGAAGGGATAAAATGAACATAAGGCTATGTTTCAAAACCCAAGGACAATGTGTAATTTTATTGCCTTTATAAGTGCGTAGATATAAAAAAACCCAAGAGTAATAATACACTGAGAATGTCTTAATGCCTTTTTCATGGTACGGCAACATTTTCTAGCTGGCCAGCATTTAAGGAGTGGTAGCGCCCAGGGGTCTGGCACAGTGATTTGCCATGACCTGTCTCTCTGTTATTCTGACTGACGGCTGCTCTGAGCTGCCTTGTGGTGAGCAGCTATTGCCCCTGGTGCTCACACAGCCCCCCTCCCCCTCCCCGCCTTTTTTTTTTTTTTTTATCAAAAGTACATACGTGCTGTCATCTTTTATAATCCTCAGAACTTGAAGATTGCCCTTTACTTAAGTTTTCTGAGTTGAAATTAGGTTTGAATAATAATCAGGATTGTGGATCTTCTAAAGCAAAGGAACTTTATGAGAAAATGCTATCTTGTGATTCTTCCAGGCATAGAGTTTCAGAGTTGAAAGATTTTTTTTCCGCCCTAGGATTTTATCTTATTAATATTCTTCTTTGCGATTCAAGTGCCAGGAACTGGAAAAATCTCTGATTGTCCTGCAGCAGCGACATTAAAGGCTCCTTATAACACAGGACTAGAATTGTTCCATAATTTAGTGAAATTGAACATTACCCTGTGACTGCTAATTTTCCATTGAGATGATTCTGCCTCTAACAAGAAAAGAAAAGGTAAAATCTTCATAGAAAATATAGCCTCTTTCTAACTATTATGATGACTATAAGGCAACTTAGAATACATACGCTATGCTATTTTTTTTTAAAACAGAATCTCATGTTGCTCCAATGTGCTTCAACCTCATTATGTATGGACGGATGCCATCACACTTCCAACCCTCCTGCCTCTGCTTCCCAAGGACTAGAATTACAGGGCTGAACCACCACCTTTGTCTTTGTGGATATAGAGTCCTGCTAAAAATATTTGTTTTAGAGTATCATAACTGACACTTTCCTTTTTAGTCTCCCATTTGGTAAACCCAGTTATAACTGTGCAGTGATGGTGCATTCTGTTTTAAGAGACTGCTGCGTCAGCGCGTTTATTTTTAACCTTAATTTTCAATTATCTGCAGTTTGGGATTTAGTCTCCAAAGTTAATTTGGGAGAGTTCTTCTCTTTTAATAAAGGAAACTCATTTACCCATTCTGCAGACAAACTCATTCAAAAAAAAAAAAAAACCATAAAACATTGAGTTTGGAAATACACTTTTCAAACTTTCTTAATGTGTTTGTCATCTGGCTACGTGCCTCATATGGTTCCATATCTCTTCATTGCAATGTCTTTAGAATTTAATATAGTCAACTTCTGAATTGTTGGTATTGTGATGTTTTGTGTCATCAACTTGACCGAATGTAGAATCGCTCGGGAGATGGACTTCTGAGCAGGTATAACCAAACAGGGACTATCTTGAGTAATTTTATATGTGCATCTTAATTCTTGGTGGAGCCATTCCAGACAGAGGGGATCATAAATTTCACAGATGGAGAAAAACAAGCTGAGCTCTAGAACGCACCCTTCCTCTGTGAGCAGCTGCTTTGAGCACCTGCTGCCTTGACTTCCCTGCTATGGTGGGCTGTGCCTCAAACCATGATCTAAAATTAACCTTTCCTTCCATAAGTTGCTTTTTATTTTATCATCTGAAAACAAAAACTAATAAACAAAGATAAGACTCTCATCTCTGCAACCAAAATGCCCAAGAGAAAAAATGAAGGACTTACCTTGGCTCAGTTTCAGGTATTTTAGTCTATGGTTTCTTGACCCCGCGTGATTGGACACAAGAGGATGGTGAGAGAATGTGGTAGAGTTTCTTCTTCAGGGTGGCCAGTAAAAAGAGGGGGAAAAGGAACGGAAAGGACCAAGGACAGGATACGTGCTTAAGACTCCATGCTTAATGACTTCTTTCAGATACAGTCCAGCCCTTAGTGCTGTCATCTGGGGACCAAACCCTCAACATGTGACACTTTTGAGGGAATGCCCTACATCCGAATCATAACAATAACATGACAGAGTTTGTTTCTTTCTTTATTGGTTTTCAATAGCTGCAAAGAATAATAGTTTCATTTTTTTCCTAAAGAAAGAATGCCATGCTCCATTAAAGAAAATTACAGTTGTTTGCCTCCTACTATTGATCCATCACATAATTTTTAGCAGGTGCTAAGAAAGCTGTTTCTGTTATGCAAGACCTTGTTTTATAAGGATGGATTAGATTACTACTGTCAGTGGTGCCTAGGTGAGCGGGCACCTCCCTTCTCCATTGTCTCTTCCCCACTGCACAAGATAAAACCCTGGTGCCACTCATTCCCTTTGCTTAATGACATCCCTTTCTAAGTGCAATCATATTAACCGAGGGTCATAACTTATAGTCACATCAAATAGTGTGTGACCATTTAGGGATTAGTTGAAGAATTTAACTAATGGGATGGGGGAGAAAAAAAGAGCTTGAGCTTTGAATGGTGAACTATAAAGCCAATACCAAAATAGAAACTAAAAACTTACAATCTTTATTGCCCTCCCAAAGAGTATTGAATGTGTGCTGCTGTTGACATTTGCTTACCATTTGCTTACATTTGGGTAACTTCCTTTACCTGGTTCTCTCGAGACATAAATCTTAGGCACAGATTAGAGGCCAAGGCTGCCTAGAAGGTGTCATCCAAAGATAGCCAATGAGAAGAAAAGAAGGAAGAAGGGAAAGACTGTACACATAAGCCCAGTAGTATATTGCTGGGCTGACTGCATCTTCCTATAAAATAACCAATCATGTGATCCAGTTTTCAGACTTGTGCATGGTAATGCATTCCTCAGAACAGTGTGTGCTGGACAGCAGGAGTGAGTTTCCAGCCAGAGTCTTCCATTTGTCACTGGTCAAAGTATCAACTCCCCCTCACACTTCTGAGTTATAGTATTCAGTCCTTCCTGAAAGCTGCTAGAGAAGCCAGATCTATAGCCACTGACAGGACCTGCCTGTGATGTCATAACTGATGGGCAAGTCATAGCTCACCAGTCCCTTCTCTGTGAGTTCAGGCACATCAAATCTAATCCAAGCAGCCCAAGCCCTATTTCAACTCAGAACAATGCATGCTGAAGGAATCCAGGACCTCGTAGTGGCCAGGGTTTCTACAGAGTGACTATCCAGGGCAGGTAGTACATGAGACTAAGAAAAAAAAAATGATGAGAACATATGCACTTTTAAAATGGGATTATTTTGTCACTGGTTTTTTTAAAAAGCAAAACTCCCTGCATGGTGTAGTATTTAAAATGGCCGGCTCTGAGTGCCACCAGTAATCCCCCTCAGGAACAGTCATAGGGGAGGGAAATAAGGGGAAAATGGGAGGGAGGGAAGAATGGGAGGATACAAGGGATGGGATAACCATTGAGATGTAACAAGAATAAATTAATAAAAATAAAAATAAATGGCAGGCTCTGTTAAACCTAGTGATATGTTTGTGTGACTTCAAACAAGCTACCTCAGTGGGTCTTGTTCCTCTCTAAAACCCAGGGATGCCCATGTCATTAATTGCACTGTTAGTAAGTGTATTTGATTACCCTATTCTATTTTAGGTAAGTTGGAGCCAGTGTTTTCAAGACACCTGCTTTCTGCGTGACTCAACTTTAGCATTAACCAAAAGAGAAACTTGCATAGAATTTATGACACAAGAATGAGGCAATACAAAGGGCAGGAGTCCTTGTCTGCTATCAGATAATGACTGAGGAGAAAGCCATGTCTGATGGGGCCCAACAGGCTCTGAATTTAATCTGTTCATTGCCACACTTGTCTTCCTGATGTTGACTCTGCTAAATAACCATGGCCACGGGTATCCACCCCCTCAGATCTCAAATGCCTGAGCCCAAATAGGCAATGGCCAACAGAGACAGAAGCTTCCCATGGGCCTCATTAAGGACTCCACTTTCGCTATCTGTCTTTGGCAGCTGCTTATCCACACCACAAGGACTTTTCTGGAAGTTCTGAGTTGTCCACCTAAGGTCATATTGACACCCTATTTCAGACTTTCACTCCCTCAGCTCCTTCCATAGTGATGCAATATGCCTACTCTTCAGGAAAGCATGGTGATTTAAGATGCTGGTGTCTTGGTGTGAATTCTCGCCCCTGAAGCTACCCACATCAAGTCACTGAAGAAAGAATTGGCACCAGAGGCACACAGGTACTCTCAGCAGGCTGTGGTGACTTCAGGTAGAGTGTCACTGGGTGAAAAACCCTACTACTCACAATGGCTTTGTTCCACTGATTCAACTCTATCTCCTCAGAAGGGGAGTCAGGAGATGGCTATTATTGTGTGCAATGCAACGCCTGTTACAGAATAAGTGCTCAATAAAGTAAAATTAGTGTGCCTGTGGTGACTGGATTTATATCTACTAAGGCCATGTATTTACCTATGACCAACAAAGAGGGAAATGGAAGAATTTTTTCCCACTAATGCAGGGACAATTTTTACGTATATTAATAAAAGCTGTTGATTTCTTTTAAAAATTAAATGGCCAAATTCCATTTTCTACAATTCTACAAGACAAATAGATTAAGCAAATCATAGAATCTTTTGTCCATGTGGCCAGGAAGAGTCAGAGTCTGTGAATATTTAAACAGTGATTTTATAGGTAACTTTAAGTGGATATCTCAGAAAAAGACTTACAGTTCCTTAGTCTGACCAGAAGACTGGAGCTCTTTGCCAATACCCTTAATAACAGACAAAGTCTGTGTAAATTTAAATTTAAATGCTGCCCTTCATCTCCTGCCTGCTCTCTGGACTGTGTGCTCTCTAGCTATGTCGCTATGGCCACAGAATATAAATATCCTTATCTCATCAATGAAGCACTTTCAAAATTCAAAGCCCTTTGACATATAGCGTTCCTCACTCCTCAGGCTTATCTATCACACCATTGTGACTTAGAATTGTATTTAATTTTAATCACAGGTTTTTAGATGAAAATTTTTGTTTTCCCATCTGAGAATAGTAGATCAATGGTCACTTCGGAATTGATTCTATATAGATTATTAGACAATTAACTTAGGCATTAGCCAGGGCATTGAAAACAAACACATATAACCTATATCTTCTTCCTGTGATTCCTGGGTTTTGTCAACTTGACATAAATCTAGATATATTCAGGGAGAAGGAATCTTTTCTTTTAACTTTTTTTTTTTTTTTTTTTTTTTTTTGGTTTTTTGAGACAAGATTTCTCTATGTAGCCTTGGTTGTCCTAGACTCACTTTGTAGACCATGCTGGCCTTGAACTCACAGCTGTTTACCTGCCTCTGCCTCCCAAGTGCTGGGATTAAAGGCATGCAACACCATGCCTGGCTCTTTTTTTTTTATTATGTTTCTTTTTTAATGTATACATTTATATTATTACACATGAATAAAATAAACTACATACAGCAGGAAGAACTATGAGATAATCAGGAATTATATAAATGTTATTTTCATAGTGATTTGGCTATTTGTATTTGTCAAACTTGAAGTAAACATCTTTCCTGTCTTGTTGAGTCTAAATTTCTGAATGAAGATCAGTATCTATCATATCTCATCTCTATTAATTTAAAACATCTATCTTGATCTAAAAAGATCTTAACCCCTAACCTACTAAGCTTAATTGAAAGACTAAACTATCTGTTCTTCAACCCCATTGCAGATTTGAGAAAGAATAAACCTTAAATACCTGAGTGAACCAGAAGTGCAGGTTAGCAACTTTCAAAAATGACTGAGACAGGTTACTGCCTGAACAGTCACCCAACACTCTCTATAATGTTGAAGCATCATCTTCAGCCTCATGAAACTGAAAAGCTTCTATAAGGCAAAGGAAACTGTCAACAGAACAAAATGACATCCCACAGAGTGGGAAAAGATCTTCACCCTCCCTACATCTGACAAAGGGCCAATATCCAAAATATATAAAGAACTCAAGAAATTAAACACTACCAAACCAAATATCCCAATTAAAAAATGGAGTACAGAGCTAAATAGAGAATTCTCAAGAAAGGGATATCGAATGGCTGAGGAACACTTAAAGAAATGCTCAACATCACTAGTCATCAGGGAAATGCAAATCAAAATGGCTCTCAGATTCCATTTTATACCTATCTGAATGGCTAATATCAAAAAATTCAAATGACAGCACCTGCTGACGAGGATGTAGAGAAAGGAAAGCACTCCTCCATTGCTGGTGGGAGTGCAAACTTGTACAACCACTTTGGAAATCAGTCTGGTGCTATCTCAGGAAACTGGGAATAAGTCTACCCCAAGACCCAGCCATATCACTCCTGGGCATATGCCCTAAAGAGGGTCCACCATATAACAAGGACATTTGCTCAACTATGTTCATAATAGCCAGAATCTTGAAACAATCTAGATGTCCCTCCACTGAAAAATGGATAAATAAACTATGGTTCATTTACACAATAGAATACTATTCAGCTATCAAAAACAAAGAAATTTTGAAATTTTCAGACAAATGGATAGAACTAGAGACAATCATCCTGAGTGAGGTAACTCAGACCCAGAAAGACACACATGGCATATTCTTACTTATAGGCAGATGTTAACCTCTTAATTCAGGTTAACCATATTACAATACAGAAACTGATGTGCCAACCAAGGTCCATGTGGGATGTAGACCTAGGCCTCCTGCTCAGATGTACTAGATAGGCAGCACAGTCTCCGGGTCAGTCCCAAAATAAAGGGAGTAGGGACTATTTCTGACATGGATTCAGACCTCCTAATGTTGTTCACTTCCCCCATGGTGGAATGTCTTGCCAGGCCACAGAGGAAGAGGTTACAGATAGTCCAGAGCACATTGGATAAGCTATGGTCAGATGTTAGGGGAGGAGGGCTCCACTTTCTAAGGACTAGGGGAGGGAGGGAGAGGGGATGAGGGAGGGTATGGGATTGGGAGGTGGTGAGAGAGGGGCCTTCAATCAGGATGTAAAGAATTCAAACTGCAGAACAAGCAGGTAACTAATATTGCTAATCTCACTAAGTGGGAATAGCTCTGAGACTGGCTGAGATACGAAGGTCTACGCACAGACAAGGCTTCATGTTGGTCACGGATTCTCTGACTTATAATTAGAGGCCATTCATAGTATGGCATGAAGGAAGATTTGCAGGTGCCTTTCTTCTGCTCATACAATGAGCAGAGAACCAGCCTTAATTGCCCTGTGCATCCCGCGCATCTCATACCATCACAGTGTTAGAACCGTATAATGCATGTGAGAAATTATGTTTTCATGAGAAGAAATCTTAACTGAGAAAATGCCTCCATAAGATTGACCTGTAGGGAAGTATGTAAGGCATTTTCTTAGTTACTGGTTGACGTGGAAGGGCCCTTGCTCAGTGGGAAAAGCACCAACCCTGGGCAGGTGGTCTTGGGTTATATAAGACACAGGCTGAGCAAGCAGTAAGCAGAGCTCCTCCATCAGCCCTTCCTGCTTCCAGGTTCCTGCCTGAGTTCCTCCCAGGACTCCTCAAAATGATGGACTACGACCTAAGAGTTGTAATCTGACATTAACCCTTTCCTCCCCAAATTGTTTTTAATCATGGTTTGTTTGTTTGTTTGTTTTAATCACACCAATAGAATATGTAATTAAGATCCTCTCTTACCTCAGAATGGGTGACATTTGCCACCAGACCTTGCTATGAAGAAAATGTCTCTACACAGATACTGTGCAAATTTTTTTTTTTTTTTTTTTTTTTTCCACCCTGGAGCTACAGGATCTGCTGATCTTCCTCTTTACTTTACAAACTTCTGTGTCTAACACCAGTGCACCCTGCCAAGGATGCTTCTTTATATGAGAGATTTCAATCTAAGAACAGAGCATTTTCAGTATCCCAGTCAACAATTGTTTAGAGTTCACCTCTAAGTCATCAAGCCTAATTGTGAGGCAATTTAGTTGCCTCTAAAGTGTACTCCATCTACAAATGGTGGCTGCATGTAGTCACCTGGAGATGATGTTTCTTTCTTCTAAGCTGTCTTTTTGAACTGCAGTGTGACAATGGGAAGGATTTATAAATCTATTGGGAGAGGAGAAGTTACAAGCAATATCAAGATTAACTACAACCTACAAAAGGTGTCTCTTCTGTACAGAATTTACTGCCTTTACATTAGTTCTTATATAAAGCTGTCAAAATTGAAGAAGGGAAACTCATTGCATCTCAAGAAAGTCTGGTGGGGAAAGGAAGCATTGCGTGGCTCAGTAGCAGGTTACTTGCCAAAGACAGACCAGAGGTGGCAGACTCACAACACCATGAAGGGTGCTAGGCTTTGCTTTCCAGTTTGAATCAATGGAGTGTCTCTTGTTGCTAGTCCAGGATCAGGTAATGCTGGAGGGATGGAACCACGCCTGGCAATGGAGTGGAACTGAGGGATAAAACAAAAGGACATATCTTTCTTTACATTTTGTGAAAGGTATGGCATCAAAATGCCTATTTAAGTTTGAAATGACAAACTTCAAAGCCAAGGCTTTAAAGATTGAAATGGAGAGATAGCTTAGAGCAAAGTGTTTATCATACAACCATAAAGGACTCAGCTCACATCCCCAGAGCCCACACAAAGCCAGACATGCCTCTCTCTCTCTCTCTCTCTCCCTCTCCCTCCCTCTCTCTCTCCCTCTCTCTCTCTCTCTCCCTCTCTGTCTCTCCTGTCTCTCTGTCTCTCTGTCTCTCTCTCTCACACACACACACACACAAAACAGACACACACACACACACGATTTTGAAAGAATTTTCAAAATTCTTTCAATTAGGAATTAGGTTGGGGAAATAATTCAGTCAGTAAAATATTCGTCATGAGATCATGAAGATTCCAAGTCCAACCCCTTGCACCTATGGGAAAAAAGCATAGCTATGGTAATGGGTGCCTAGAATCCCAGTGCTGGACAGGATGAGACAAGAGGACCCCTAAATCTTGCTAGCCAGAGAGTCTAACCAATCAGTGAGCTCCAGGGTCAATGGGAGACCCACCCACAAAAAACTAAATGGAGAGTGATTGAAGAAGACCATTGACACAACCTTTAACCTCTACACACACAAAACACATACACATACACTGCACCCACATGCAACCCACACAAGCACAGACACATATGCTGCACCCACATGCATACACATAGAGTGCACCCACATGCATACACACACAAGCACAGACACATATGCTACACCCACATGCACACACACACACACACACACACACACACACAAGGACACATACAGTGCACCCACATGCATACGCACATAAACGCATACACACAAAGAATTTACTAGATGGTTCTTAGCACAGAAAGCATGTGAGCAAATTTGAATCCAACAGCAAGACTGGGAATCACTGACAACACCTGCATGAATATGACAATACCAACTATAGCAAGCACTGAAGCATGGCAGGTATTGAGAGTTGACTAAGAAACTAGGAGTCCTGTGTAAAGACTTTAGAATTCTTGTGTGGGCTTGGGGGTAACTCGTAGGCATCTGCTTGTGACACGAGGGGGTTTCCACTTCATACAGAAAAGAAGTAAAGGAGGTGCAGCATGTGTGCTAGTGGGGTTTTAGTTTTGTGCTGTTTATTGTCGCTGTGGTAAAATAACTGATAGAGACATCCTAAATGAGGAAATATCTGCACTGGCTCACAGTTCAGGGGACTTTGGTCTGCAGTCGGCTGGCTCCATGGCTTTGAGCCTGAGATGAGCAAGAACGTCTCTGCAGAGAAAGCATGATGAAAAAGAGGTGCTTACATCATGGGAGCCAAGAAACACAGGAGAGCATGAGGAAGGGACCTGGGAAGAGATATCTCCTTCAAAAGCATGCCTCTTAGTAACCTACTTCCTTCAGCTCCTTGCCCCCATGTTCCTGCAGGCTTCCAATAATAACATTAAACTACAACTCTGTGGATTACTCAGAGTCCTTAGGGCCAATCATCTTCTAAAAGGTGGAGAGCAAGGCAGAGGACTATGGACCACCACTGCTGTTACATGACTCCTTCTTTCTCTGCCCATACTTCCTGAAGCTCCCTTAAGGTCTTCTGCCCATCTTGAGTGTTTGTCACCTCTGTTCCCTCCATCAGTAATCTGTCCTCATACTTGCTACTTTTCTCAAAGAATAGTTTTCTCAGATTCAGATTTCTCTCTCAAGGTCCAGGATATTTATACCTAAATGCTTCTAAAACTGTCTATCCCTCGGGCACTTTGGCACCACACAACCGATGGTAACTGGGCTGTCTCCCAACTCACGCAGTCTTAGGGCTTATCGCTCCATATGTTCTTTCTTATCATGATTCACAGTTGAGCAGCAAAGTTGAGTGGCTTCCTTGATGTGCTTCCCCTCATGCCAACTGTTGAACAAATCCTGTTGACCCTTATTCTATTCCTTTCCTACTTTGCTTCCCTTTCTGTCCTTCACTCTAGCCTTAGCATGGTTACTTCCGTATTTCCTGTTTATTTATCCAACCACTTCCCTGCATGAACTCTTACCTCCTCACCTTACCTCATTGCAATTTGTCTTCTGCTCGGTTTCCAGGAAGCTTTCATACTGTTGTCTTGCTTGCTGCATTTGGAGTCCACTCTCTCCAGAGGAAAAAACCACAAATTTCTAGGTGAGGGTTGTTAAGGTTGGGGGTTGCCGTATCTCTGGCCTCATTTCATAATCTGCAGGTCTATGACATCTGCCCATTCTGTCTTCCTATGTGCCTTAGAGCTCCACCCTCTGTCCTTGTCCTTTGGGGTTCAACATGGAGACTTTCCACTGGTCTCTAGGCAAGTCTTACAGTCCTCATTTTCCCCATAGCAATCCGTGAGGCCATCTCTTTTAGTATTCATCCTATTTCTGGTCTTGCCCACTTTTGTCCTCTTGTAGGCTCTAATCCATTCTAGAATAAGGGTCATGTTCTTTCTCCCCAGTACTTTGGGTGGTACTTGGAACACAGTTCTCTTTCAATAAATGTCTACTGATTCAACAGTTGAGTAGCAATGAGAGGACAAAGGAGCAGCCACTCCTACACTCCTTCTGGGACCTGCCTGAGATTTCTCAGAATCTTTTCTCATGATACATTTATTTGCACTTGGAACTTCCTGGCAGCCAATAAATAAAAAGAAATAATGAGGCATACAACATTTTCTTTAAGAAAGCCCAGCTTCTACTTCTTCCCTCCTAATAAACTTTGAAAGAATCTATCACGTGAATTCATGCACAGAACACTGAACAGTATACTAGGCAGCACCTTTCAGCTATGCTTAAAGGAGACCCAGAAATGAAATATTCTTTACAGTTTCTAAAATTGATGCTTTTAAAAAGATAAAGACCTAGCAGTGAAACGTGGTTCATCAAAAAGTGTTCATTGGAAGAGGCTAAGCTAGTGAACACCTCTTTGGGGAGTTTTCTGGTGTTGCAGTTTAGCACCTAGGAGCGAGACTGAACATCTATAAACTCTATTTCTAAAATATCAATTGTCTCAGGCAGGCTCCAGCAGAAACTAAATGACAGCTCCAAACTGCACTCTCTTATGAGAGCTTAGAAAACTCCCCTTCACTCAAGGGGAACTATTTGTAGTATGTAAACTCTTGCCAGGCTGAATGGAGAATTTGGCCCAGGGAATAAAAATATAGAAAATGAACGTGCAGAAAATGTAGAAGGAGAGGTTCAGGGTTGATTGCCTAGCCATACTGCTTGACTTTAATGTGCAAAGAGGCATCAAAAACAAAAAGTTAGCAGTATGTGAGCTTCTCAGTGGCCCACAAGCACACCAAGACCCACAAAGTGCCTTCTTTCTTTGTTTTTGTTTCAAAGGGCAATGTTCTCTTCCCCCAGCCTTCATCTACAAAGACAAATTTGCATTCATCAAGAGTTAAACTTATAGAAATGAGACTTGGAGTAAATTGTCAAAGGGAGACTACACTATCTAAAGAGCTAAAACAATGCCTTACAATATGAAGCACAATAAAAAAAAATTCACTTTAGTTACTTCCCTGCTGCGTGTGGCGAGCAGAGCTATCCATAACAAGGCATATCAGAGAGGCGTTGGTCTGAACCACACAGTTGCAGCTCTGTCGTCATCCTAACAAAAAGATCTGAGTGTGGCAAAGTCAAGATGAAGCCAGGACAGCAACTGTGATGGGATCATGCAAGGAAAATGCTCATCACAGAAGAAGAAGAAGAAGAAGAAGAGAAGAAGAAGAAAAGAAGAAGAAGAAGAAGAAGAAGAAGAAGAAGAAGAAGAAGAGAAGAAGAAGAAGAAAAGAAGAAGAAGAAGAAGAAGAAGAAGAGAAGAAGAAGAAGAAGAAGAAGAAGAAGAAGAAGCTCAAAGCAGAAACCGTTGCAATAATGATATCCACAGTTAGCACAACTGAATATTGAGACCCCTGATACAAAGAAATGAAAGAGCGCTGGCTTCTAAAAATAAAGCTGCTAGAAAAACAACAGCAAATAGTCTTCTAGAAGAACATAGATGGAAGTTGCTTTAGAGGATCAATTGAAAAGAATCCAAACACATTGACTTAGGTGTAATTAACAAAAAATGTTTAACTAATCTATGATGGAAAATGTCATCAATCTGATCTGAATGAGTTTTAATTAAAAGACACTACCATCGTGGGCATTGTGCTCAAGCAGTTTCATTTAATTAATAATAAAAACTCATTCTCACATATGCCTTTGGTTGCAATAAATCACAAAATGGCTGACAAATTTTCTTTCCAGGAGAAAAATTAAAGATATCAATTTGAAACACTTTCTTTGATACTATTGCTTGATATGTTCTGAAGCAAAAATTAAATGATA